>NC_081522.1:27556519-27856519 GCF_030273125.1 Centropristis striata
GAATCCAATAAATCACTACAGGGATTGAATATGAGTGAAAATGCATGTTGCCTGCTGAAAATGAGTTGAAATCACAAGAAAAGAGTCAATATTATATTTGGGTCTTACAGTGTTCAAACTAGACTGCTTGTGCGCAAAACAGCCTTATTTTGGTGAGAGAAGAACAATTTCACCCAATCCTTGATACTAATGATGATGAATCAATAAATCACTACAGGGATTGAATATGAGTGAAAATGCATGTTTCCTGCTGAAAATGAGCTGAAATCACAAGAAAAGAGTAAAAATTATATTTGGGTCTTACAGTGTTAAAACATGACTGCTGGTGGCCAAAACAGCCTTATTTCGGCGAGAAAAGAACAATTTCAGCCAATCCTTGATACTAATGATGATGAATCAATAAATCACTACAGGGATTGAATATGAGTGAAAATGCATGTTGCCTGCTGAAAATGAGTTGAAATCACAAGAAAAGAGTCAATATTATATTTGGGTCTTACAGTGTTCAAACTAGACTGCTTGTGCGCAAAACAGCCTTATTTTGGTGAGAGAAGAACAATTTCACCCAATCCTTGATACTAATGATGATGAATCAATAAATCACTACAGGGATTGAATATGAGTGAAAATGCATGTTTCCTGCTGAAAATGAGCTGAAATCACAAGAAAAGAGTAAAAATTATATTTGGGTCTTACAGTGTTAAAACATGACTGCTGGTGGCCAAAACAGCCTTATTTCGGCGAGAAAAGAACAATTTCAGCCAATCCTTGATACTAATGATGATGAATCAATAAATCACTACAGGGATTGAATATGAGTGAAAATGCATGTTGCCTGCTGAAAATGAGTTGAAATCACAAGAAAAGAGTCAATATTATATTTGGGTCTTACAGTGTTCAAACTAGACTGCTTGTGCGCAAAACAGCCTTATTTTGGTGACGAGAAGAACAATTTCACCCAATCCTTGATACTAATGATGATGAATCAATAAATCACTACAGGGATTGAATATGAGTGAAAATGCATGTTTCCTGCTGAAAATGAGCTGAAATCACAAGAAAAGAGTAAAAATTATATTTGGGTCTTACAGTGTTAAAACATGACTGCTGGTGGCCAAAACAGCCTTATTTCGGCGAGAAAAGAACAATTTCAGCCAATCCTTGATACTAATGATGATGAATCAATAAATCACTACAGGGATTGAATATGAGTGAAAATGCATGTTGCCTGCTGAAAATGAGTTGAAATCACAAGAAAAGAGTCAATATTATATTTGGGTCTTACAGTGTTAAAACATGACTGCTGGTGGCCAAAACAGCCTTATTTCGGCGAGAAAAGAACAATTTCACCCAATCCTTGATACTAATGATGATGAATCAATAAATCACTACAGGGATTGAATATGAGTGAAAATGCATGTTTCCTGTTGAAAATGAGCTGAAATCACAAGAAAAGAGTAAAAATGATACTTGGGTCTTACAGTGTTAAAACATGACTGCTGGTGGCCAAAACAGCCTTATTTCGGCGAGAAAAGAACAATTTCAGCCAATCCTTGATACTAATGATGATGAATCAATAAATCACTACAGGGATTGAATATGAGTGAAAATGCATGTTGCCTGCTGAAAATGAGTTGAAATCACAAGAAAAGAGTCAATATTATATTTGGGTCTTACAGTGTTCAAACTAGACTGCTTGTGCGCAAAACAGCCTTATTTTGGTGAGAGAAGAACAATTTCACCCAATCCTTGATACTAATGATGATGAATCAATAAATCACTACAGGGATTGAATATGAGTGAAAATGCATGTTTCCTGCTGAAAATGAGCTGAAATCACAAGAAAAGAGTAAAAATTATATTTGGGTCTTACAGTGTTAAAACATGACTGCTGGTGGCCAAAACAGCCTTATTTCGGCGAGAAAAGAACAATTTCAGCCAATCCTTGATACTAATGATGATGAATCAATAAATCACTACAGGGAATGAATATGAGTGAAAATGCATGTTGCCTGCTGAAAATGAGTTGAAATCACAAGAAAAGAGTCAATATTATATTTGGGTCTTACAGTGTTCAAACTAGACTGCTTGTGTGCAAAACAGCCTTATTTCGGCGAGAGAAGAACAATTTCAGCCAATCCTTGATACTAATGATGATGAATCAATAAATCACTACAGGGATTGAATATGAGTGAAAATGCATGTTGCCTGCTGAAAATGAGTTGAAATCACAAGAAAAGAGTCAATATTATATTTGGGTCTTACAGTGTTCAAACTAGACTGCTTGTGCGCAAAACAGCCTTATTTCGGCGAGAGAAGAACAATTTCACCCAATCCTTGATACTAATGATGATGAATCAATAAATCACTACAGGGATTGAATATGAGTGAAAATGCATGTTTCCTGCTGAAAATGAGCTGAAATCACAAGAAAAGAGTAAAAATGATACTTGGGTCTTACAGTGTTCAAACTAGACTGCTTGTGCGCAAAACAGCCTTATTTCGGCGAGAGAAGAACAATTTCAGCCAATCCTTGATACTAATGATGATGAATCAATAAATCACTACAGGGATTGAATATGAGTGAAAATGCATGTTGCCTGCTGAAAATGAGTTGAAATCACAAGAAAAGAGTCAATATTATATTTGGGTCTTACAGTGTTCAAACTAGACTGCTTGTGCGCAAAACAGCCTTATTTCGGCGAGAGAAGAACAATTTCACCCAATCCTTGATACTAATGATGATGAATCAATAAATCACTACAGGGATTGAATATGAGTGAAAATGCATGTTTCCTGCTGAAAATGAGCTGAAATCACAAGAAAAGAGTAAAAATGATACTTGGGTCTTACAGTGTTCAAACTAGACTGCTTGTGCGCAAAACAGCCTTATTTCGGCGAGAGAAGAACAATTTCAGCCAATCCTTGATACTAATGATGATGAATCAATAAATCACTACAGGGATTGAATATGAGTGAAAATGCATGTTGCCTGCTGAAAATGAGTTGAAATCACAAGAAAAGAGTCAATATTATATTTGGGTCTTACAGTGTTCAAACTAGACTGCTTGTGCGCAAAACAGCCTTATTTCGGCGAGAGAAGAACAATTTCACCCAATCCTTGATACTAATGATGATGAATCAATAAATCACTACAGGGATTGAATATGAGTGAAAATGCATGTTTCCTGCTGAAAATGAGCTGAAATCACAAGAAAAGAGTAAAAATGATACTTGGGTCTTACAGTGTTAAAACATGACTGCTGGTGGCCAAAACAGCCTTATTTCGGCGAGAAAAGAACAATTTCAGCCAATCCTTGATACTAATGATGATGAATCAATAAATCACTACAGGGATTGAATATGAGTGAAAATGCATGTTTCCTGCTGAAAATGAGCTGAAATCACAAGAAAAGAGTAAAAATGATACTTGGGTCTTACAGTGTTAAAACATGACTGCTGGTGGCCAAAACAGCCTTATTTCGGCGAGAAAAGAACAATTTCAGCCAATCCTTGATACTAATGATGATGAATCAATAAATCACTACAGGGATTGAATATGAGTGAAAATGCATGTTGCCTGCTGAAAATGAGTTGAAATCACAAGAAAAGAGTCAATATTATATTTGGGTCTTACAGTGTTCAAACTAGACTGCTTGTGCGCAAAACAGCCTTATTTCGGCGAGAGAAGAACAATTTCACCCAATCCTTGATACTAATGATGATGAATCAATAAATCACTACAGGGATTGAATATGAGTGAAAATGCATGTTTCCTGTTGAAAATGAGCTGAAATCACAAGAAAAGAGTAAAAATGATACTTGGGTCTTACAGTGTTAAAACATGACTGCTGGTGGCCAAAACAGCCTTATTTCGGCGAGAAAAGAACAATTTCAGCCAATCCTTGATACTAATGATGATGAATCAATAAATCACTACAGGGATTGAATATGAGTGAAAATGCATGTTGCCTGCTGAAAATGAGTTGAAATCACAAGAAAAGAGTCAATATTATATTTGGGTCTTACAGTGTTCAAACTAGACTGCTTGTGTGCAAAACAGCCTTATTTCGGCGAGAGAAGAACAATTTCAGCCAATCCTTGATACTAATGATGATGAATCAATAAATCACTACAGGGATTGAATATGAGTGAAAATGCATGTTGCCTGCTGAAAATGAGTTGAAATCACAAGAAAAGAGTCAATATTATATTTGGGTCTTACAGTGTTCAAACTAGACTGCTTGTGCGCAAAACAGCCTTATTTCGGCGAGAGAAGAACAATTTCACCCAATCCTTGATACTAATGATGATGAATCAATAAATCACTACAGGGATTGAATATGAGTGAAAATGCATGTTTCCTGCTGAAAATGAGCTGAAATCACAAGAAAAGAGTAAAAATGATACTTGGGTCTTACAGTGTTCAAACTAGACTGCTTGTGCGCAAAACAGCCTTATTTCGGCGAGAGAAGAACAATTTCAGCCAATCCTTGATACTAATGATGATGAATCAATAAATCACTACAGGGATTGAATATGAGTGAAAATGCATGTTGCCTGCTGAAAATGAGTTGAAATCACAAGAAAAGAGTCAATATTATATTTGGGTCTTACAGTGTTCAAACTAGACTGCTTGTGCGCAAAACAGCCTTATTTCGGCGAGAGAAGAACAATTTCACCCAATCCTTGATACTAATGATGATGAATCAATAAATCACTACAGGGATTGAATATGAGTGAAAATGCATGTTTCCTGCTGAAAATGAGCTGAAATCACAAGAAAAGAGTAAAAATGATACTTGGGTCTTACAGTGTTAAAACATGACTGCTGGTGGCCAAAACAGCCTTATTTCGGCGAGAAAAGAACAATTTCAGCCAATCCTTGATACTAATGATGATGAATCAATAAATCACTACAGGGATTGAATATGAGTGAAAATGCATGTTTCCTGCTGAAAATGAGCTGAAATCACAAGAAAAGAGTAAAAATGATACTTGGGTCTTACAGTGTTAAAACATGACTGCTGGTGGCCAAAACAGCCTTATTTCGGCGAGAAAAGAACAATTTCAGCCAATCCTTGATACTAATGATGATGAATCAATAAATCACTACAGGGAATGAATATGAGTGAAAATGCATGTTGCCTGCTGAAAATGAGTTGAAATCACAAGAAAAGAGTCAATATTATATTTGGGTCTTACAGTGTTCAAACTAGACTGCTTGTGCGCAAAACAGCCTTATTTCGGCGAGAGAAGAACAATTTCACCCAATCCTTGATACTAATGATGATGAATCAATAAATCACTACAGGGATTGAATATGAGTGAAAATGCATGTTTCCTGTTGAAAATGAGCTGAAATCACAAGAAAAGAGTAAAAATGATACTTGGGTCTTACAGTGTTAAAACATGACTGCTGGTGGCCAAAACAGCCTTATTTCGGCGAGAAAAGAACAATTTCAGCCAATCCTTGATACTAATGATGATGAATCAATAAATCACTACAGGGATTGAATATGAGTGAAAATGCATGTTGCCTGCTGAAAATGAGTTGAAATCACAAGAAAAGAGTCAATATTATATTTGGGTCTTACAGTGTTCAAACTAGACTGCTTGTGCGCAAAACAGCCTTATTTTGGTGAGAGAAGAACAATTTCACCCAATCCTTGATACTAATGATGATGAATCAATAAATCACTACAGGGATTGAATATGAGTGAAAATGCATGTTTCCTGCTGAAAATGAGCTGAAATCACAAGAAAAGAGTAAAAATTATATTTGGGTCTTACAGTGTTAAAACATGACTGCTGGTGGCCAAAACAGCCTTATTTCGGCGAGAAAAGAACAATTTCAGCCAATCCTTGATACTAATGATGATGAATCAATAAATCACTACAGGGAATGAATATGAGTGAAAATGCATGTTGCCTGCTGAAAATGAGTTGAAATCACAAGAAAAGAGTCAATATTATATTTGGGTCTTACAGTGTTCAAACTAGACTGCTTGTGCGCAAAACAGCCTTATTTCGGCGAGAGAAGAACAATTTCAGCCAATCCTTGATACTAATGATGATGAATCAATAAATCACTACAGGGATTGAATATGAGTGAAAATGCATGTTGCCTGCTGAAAATGAGTTGAAATCACAAGAAAAGAGTCAATATTATATTTGGGTCTTACAGTGTTCAAACTAGACTGCTTGTGCGCAAAACAGCCTTATTTTGGTGAGAGAAGAACAATTTCACCCAATCCTTGATACTAATGATGATGAATCAATAAATCACTACAGGGATTGAATATGAGTGAAAATGCATGTTTCCTGCTGAAAATGAGCTGAAATCACAAGAAAAGAGTAAAAATGATACTTGGGTCTTACAGTGTTCAAACTAGACTGCTTGTGCGCAAAACAGCCTTATTTCGGCGAGAGAAGAACAATTTCAGCCAATCCTTGATACTAATGATGATGAATCAATAAATCACTACAGGGATTGAATATGAGTGAAAATGCATGTTGCCTGCTGAAAATGAGTTGAAATCACAAGAAAAGAGTCAATATTATATTTGGGTCTTACAGTGTTCAAACTAGACTGCTTGTGCGCAAAACAGCCTTATTTCGGCGAGAGAAGAACAATTTCACCCAATCCTTGATACTAATGATGATGAATCAATAAATCACTACAGGGATTGAATATGAGTGAAAATGCATGTTTCCTGCTGAAAATGAGCTGAAATCACAAGAAAAGAGTAAAAATGATACTTGGGTCTTACAGTGTTAAAACATGTCTGCTGGTGGCCAAAACAGCCTTATTTCGGCGAGAAAAGAACAATTTCAGCCAATCCTTGATACTAATGATGATGAATCAATAAATCACTACAGGGATTGAATATGAGTGAAAATGCATGTTTCCTGCTGAAAATGAGCTGAAATCACAAGAAAAGAGTAAAAATGATACTTGGGTCTTACAGTGTTAAAACATGACTGCTGGTGGCCAAAACAGCCTTATTTCGGCGAGAAAAGAACAATTTCAGCCAATCCTTGATACTAATGATGATGAATCAATAAATCACTACAGGGATTGAATATGAGTGAAAATGCATGTTGCCTGCTGAAAATGAGTTGAAATCACAAGAAAAGAGTCAATATTATATTTGGGTCTTACAGTGTTCAAACTAGACTGCTTGTGCGCAAAACAGCCTTATTTCGGCGAGAAAAGAACAATTTCAGCCAATCCTTGATACTAATGATGATGAATCAATAAATCACTACAGGGATTGAATATGAGTGAAAATGCATGTTGCCTGCTGAAAATGAGTTGAAATCACAAGAAAAGAGTCAATATTATATTTGGGTCTTACAGTGTTCAAACTAGACTGCTTGTGCGCAAAACAGCCTTATTTTGGTGAGAGAAGAACAATTTCACCCAATCCTTGATACTAATGATGATGAATCAATAAATCACTACAGGGATTGAATATGAGTGAAAATGCATGTTTCCTGCTGAAAATGAGCTGAAATCACAAGAAAAGAGTAAAAATGATACTTGGGTCTTACAGTGTTAAAACATGACTGCTGGTGGCCAAAACAGCCTTATTTCGGCGAGAAAAGAACAATTTCAGCCAATCCTTGATACTAATGATGATGAATCAATAAATCACTACAGGGATTGAATATGAGTGAAAATGCATGTTGCCTGCTGAAAATGAGTTGAAATCACAAGAAAAGAGTCAATATTATATTTGGGTCTTACAGTGTTCAAACTAGACTGCTTGTGCGCAAAACAGCCTTATTTTGGTGAGAGAAGAACAATTTCACCCAATCCTTGATACTAATGATGATGAATCAATAAATCACTACAGGGATTGAATATGAGTGAAAATGCATGTTTCCTGCTGAAAATGAGCTGAAATCACAAGAAAAGAGTAAAAATGATACTTGGGTCTTACAGTGTTAAAACATGACTGCTGGTGGCCAAAACAGCCTTATTTCGGCGAGAAAAGAACAATTTCAGCCAATCCTTGATACTAATGATGATGAATCAATAAATCACTACAGGGATTGAATATGAGTGAAAATGCATGTTGCCTGCTGAAAATGAGTTGAAATCACAAGAAAAGAGTCAATATTATATTTGGGTCTTACAGTGTTCAAACTAGACTGCTTGTGCGCAAAACAGCCTTATTTTGGTGAGAGAAGAACAATTTCACCCATCCTTGATACTAATGATGATGAATCAATAAATCACTACAGGGATTGAATATGAGTGAAAATGCATGTTTCCTGCTGAAAATGAGCTGAAATCACAAGAAAAGAGTAAAAATGATACTTGGGTCTTACAGTGTTAAAACATGACTGCTGGTGGCCAAAACAGCCTTATTTCGGCGAGAAAAGAACAATTTCAGCCAATCCTTGATACTAATGATGATGAATCAATAAATCACTACAGGGATTGAATATGAGTGAAAATGCATGTTGCCTGCTGAAAATGAGTTGAAATCACAAGAAAAGAGTCAATATTATATTTGGGTCTTACAGTGTTCAAACTAGACTGCTTGTGCGCAAAACAGCCTTATTTCGGCGAGAAAAGAACAATTTCAGCCAATCCTTGATACTAATGATGATGAATCAATAAATCACTACAGGGATTGAATATGAGTGAAAATGCATGTTGCCTGCTGAAAATGAGTTGAAATCACAAGAAAAGAGTCAATATTATATTTGGGTCTTACAGTGTTCAAACTAGACTGCTTGTGCGCAAAACAGCCTTATTTTGGTGAGAGAAGAACAATTTCACCCAATCCTTGATACTAATGATGATGAATCAATAAATCACTACAGGGATTGAATATGAGTGAAAATGCATGTTTCCTGCTGAAAATGAGCTGAAATCACAAGAAAAGAGTGAAAATGATATTTGGGTCTTACAGTGTTAAAACATGACTGCTGGTGGCCAAAACAGCCTTATATCGGCGAGAGAAGAACAATTTCAGCCAATCCTTGATACTAATGATGATGAATCAATAAATCACTACAGGGATTGAATATGAGTCTAAATGCATGTTTCCTGCTGAGAATGAGTTGAAATCACAAGAAAAGAGTGAAAATTATATTTGGGTCTTACAGTGTTAAAACATGACTGCTGGTGGCCAAAACAGCCTTATTTCGGCGAGAGAAGAACAATTTCAGCCAATCCTTGATACTAAAGATGATGAATAAATAAATCACTACAGGGATTGAATATGAGTCTAAATGCATGTTTCCTGCTGAGAATGAGTTGAAATCACAAGAAAAGAGTGAAAATTATATTTGGGTCTTACAGTGTTAAAACATGACTGCTGGTGGCCAAAACAGCCTTATTTCGGCGAGAGAAGAACAATTTCAGCCAATCCTTGATACTAATGATGATGAATCAATAAATCACTACAGGGATTGAATATGAGTCTAAATGCATGTTTCCTGCTGAGAATGAGTTGAAATCACAAGAAAAGAGTGAAAATTATATTTGGGTCTTACAGTGTTAAAAAATGACTGCTGGTGGCCAAAACAGCCTTATTTCGGCGAGAGAAGAACAATTTCAGCCAATCCTTGATACTAATGATGATGAATCAATAAATCACTACAGTGATTGAATATGAGTCTAAATGCATGTTTCCTGCTGAGAATGAGTTGAAATCACAAGAAAAGAGTGAAAATGATATTTGGGTCTTACAGTGTTAAAACATGACTGCTGGTGGCCAAAACAGCCTTATTTCGGCGAGAGAAGAACAATTTCAGCCAATCCTTGATACTAATGATGATGAATCAATAAATCACTACAGGGATTGAATATGAGTCTAAATGCATGTTTCCTGCTGAGAATGAGTTGAAATCACAAGAAAAGAGTGAAAATGATATTTGGGTCTTACAGTGTTAAAACATGACTGCTGGTGGCCAAAACAGCCTTATTTCGGCGAGAGAAGAACAATTTCAGCCAATCCTTGATACTAATGATGATGAATCAATAAATCACTACAGGGATTGAATATGAGTGAAAATGCATGTTTCCTGCTGAAAATGAGCTGAAATCACAAGAAAAGAGTAAAAATGATACTTGGGTCTTACAGTGTTCAAACTAGACTGCTTGTGCGCAAAACAGCCTTATTTCGGCGAGAGAAGAACAATTTCAGCCAATCCTTGATACTAATGATGATGAATCAATAAATCACTACAGGGATTGAATATGAGTGAAAATGCATGTTGCCTGCTGAAAATGAGTTGAAATCACAAGAAAAGAGTCAATATTATATTTGGGTCTTACAGTGTTCAAACTAGACTGCTTGTGCGCAAAACAGCCTTATTTCGGCGAGAGAAGAACAATTTCACCCAATCCTTGATACTAATGATGATGAATCAATAAATCACTACAGGGATTGAATATGAGTGAAAATGCATGTTTCCTGCTGAAAATGAGCTGAAATCACAAGAAAAGAGTAAAAATGATACTTGGGTCTTACAGTGTTAAAACATGACTGCTGGTGGCCAAAACAGCCTTATTTCGGCGAGAAAAGAACAATTTCAGCCAATCCTTGATACTAATGATGATGAATCAATAAATCACTACAGGGATTGAATATGAGTGAAAATGCATGTTTCCTGCTGAAAATGAGCTAAAATCACAAGAAAAGAGTAAAAATGATAATTGGGTCTTACAGTGTTAAAACATGACTGCTGGTGGCCAAAACAGCCTTATTTCGGCGAGAAAAGAACAATTTCAGCCAATCCTTGATACTAATGATGATGAATCAATAAATCACTACAGGGATTGAATATGAGTGAAAATGCATGTTGCCTGCTGAAAATGAGTTGAAATCACAAGAAAAGAGTCAATATTATATTTGGGTCTTACAGTGTTCAAACTAGACTGCTTGTGCGCAAAACAGCCTTATTTCGGCGAGAGAAGAACAATTTCACCCAATCCTTGATACTAATGATGATGAATCAATAAATCACTACAGGGATTGAATATGAGTGAAAATGCATGTTTCCTGCTGAAAATGAGCTGAAATCACAAGAAAAGAGTAAAAATGATACTTGGGTCTTACAGTGTTAAAACATGACTGCTGGTGGCCAAAAAAACCTTATTTCGGCGAGAAAAGAACAATTTCAGCCAATCCTTGATACTAATGATGATGAATCAATAAATCACTACAGGGATTGAATATGAGTGAAAATGCATGTTGCCTGCTGAAAATGAGTTGAAATCACAAGAAAAGAGTCAATATTATATTTGGGTCTTACAGTGTTCAAACTAGACTGCTTGTGCGCAAAACAGCCTTATTTTGGTGAGAGAAGAACAATTTCACCCAATCCTTGATACTAATGATGATGAATCAATAAATCACTACAGGGATTGAATATGAGTGAAAATGCATGTTTCCTGCTGAAAATGAGCTGAAATCACAAGAAAAGAGTAAAAATGATACTTGGGTCTTACAGTGTTAAAACATGACTGCTGGTGGCCAAAACAGCCTTATTTCGGCGAGAAAAGAACAATTTCAGCCAATCCTTGATACTAATGATGATGAATCAATAAATCACTACAGGGATTGAATATGAGTGAAAATGCATGTTGCCTGCTGAAAATGAGTTGAAATCACAAGAAAAGAGTCAATATTATATTTGGGTCTTACAGTGTTCAAACTAGACTGCTTGTGCGCAAAACAGCCTTATTTCGGCGAGAAAAGAACAATTTCAGCCAATCCTTGATACTAATGATGATGAATCAATAAATCACTACAGGGATTGAATATGAGTGAAAATGCATGTTGCCTGCTGAAAATGAGTTGAAATCACAAGAAAAGAGTCAATATTATATTTGGGTCTTACAGTGTTCAAACTAGACTGCTTGTGCGCAAAACAGCCTTATTTTGGTGAGAGAAGAACAATTTCACCCAATCCTTGATACTAATGATGATGAATCAATAAATCACTACAGGGATTGAATATGAGTGAAAATGCATGTTTCCTGCTGAAAATGAGCTGAAATCACAAGAAAAGAGTAAAAATGATACTTGGGTCTTACAGTGTTAAAACATGACTGCTGGTGGCCAAAACAGCCTTATTTCGGCGAGAAAAGAACAATTTCAGCCAATCCTTGATACTAATGATGATGAATCAATAAATCACTACAGGGATTGAATATGAGTGAAAATGCATGTTGCCTGCTGAAAATGAGTTGAAATCACAAGAAAAGAGTCAATATTATATTTGGGTCTTACAGTGTTCAAACTAGACTGCTTGTGCGCAAAACAGCCTTATTTTGGTGAGAGAAGAACAATTTCACCCATCCTTGATACTAATGATGATGAATCAATAAATCACTACAGGGATTGAATATGAGTGAAAATGCATGTTTCCTGCTGAAAATGAGCTGAAATCACAAGAAAAGAGTAAAAATGATACTTGGGTCTTACAGTGTTAAAACATGACTGCTGGTGGCCAAAACAGCCTTATTTCGGCGAGAAAAGAACAATTTCAGCCAATCCTTGATACTAATGATGATGAATCAATAAATCACTACAGGGATTGAATATGAGTGAAAATGCATGTTGCCTGCTGAAAATGAGTTGAAATCACAAGAAAAGAGTCAATATTATATTTGGGTCTTACAGTGTTCAAACTAGACTGCTTGTGCGCAAAACAGCCTTATTTCGGCGAGAAAAGAACAATTTCAGCCAATCCTTGATACTAATGATGATGAATCAATAAATCACTACAGGGATTGAATATGAGTGAAAATGCATGTTGCCTGCTGAAAATGAGTTGAAATCACAAGAAAAGAGTCAATATTATATTTGGGTCTTACAGTGTTCAAACTAGACTGCTTGTGCGCAAAACAGCCTTATTTTGGTGAGAGAAGAACAATTTCACCCAATCCTTGATACTAATGATGATGAATCAATAAATCACTACAGGGATTGAATATGAGTGAAAATGCATGTTTCCTGCTGAAAATGAGCTGAAATCACAAGAAAAGAGTGAAAATGATATTTGGGTCTTACAGTGTTAAAACATGACTGCTGGTGGCCAAAACAGCCTTATATCGGCGAGAGAAGAACAATTTCAGCCAATCCTTGATACTAATGATGATGAATCAATAAATCACTACAGGGATTGAATATGAGTCTAAATGCATGTTTCCTGCTGAGAATGAGTTGAAATCACAAGAAAAGAGTGAAAATTATATTTTGGTCTTACAGTGTTAAAACATGACTGCTGGTGGCCAAAACAGCCTTATTTCGGCGAGAGAAGAACAATTTCAGCCAATCCTTGATACTAAAGATGATGAATAAATAAATCACTACAGGGATTGAATATGAGTCTAAATGCATGTTTCCTGCTGAGAATGAGTTGAAATCACAAGAAAAGAGTGAAAATTATATTTGGGTCTTACAGTGTTAAAACATGACTGCTGGTGGCCAAAACAGCCTTATTTCGGCGAGAGAAGAACAATTTCAGCCAATCCTTGATACTAATGATGATGAATCAATAAATCACTACAGGGATTGAATATGAGTCTAAATGCATGTTTCCTGCTGAGAATGAGTTGAAATCACAAGAAAAGAGTGAAAATTATATTTGGGTCTTACAGTGTTAAAAAATGACTGCTGGTGGCCAAAACAGCCTTATTTCGGCGAGAGAAGAACAATTTCAGCCAATCCTTGATACTAATGATGATGAATCAATAAATCACTACAGTGATTGAATATGAGTCTAAATGCATGTTTCCTGCTGAGAATGAGTTGAAATCACAAGAAAAGAGTGAAAATGATATTTGGGTCTTACAGTGTCAAAACATGACTGCTGGTGGCCAAAACAGCCTTATTTCGGCGAGAGAAGAACAATTTCAGCCAATCCTTGATACTAATGATGATGAATCAATAAATCACTACAGGGATTGAATATGAGTCTAAATGCATGTTTCCTGCTGAGAATGAGTTGAAATCACAAGAAAAGAGTGAAAATGATATTTGGGTCTTACAGTGTTAAAACATGACTGCTGGTGGCCAAAACAGCCTTATTTCGGCGAGAGAAGAACAATTTCAGCCAATCCTTGATACTAATGATGATGAATCAATAAATCACTACAGGGATTGAATATGAGTCTAAATGCATGTTTCCTGCTGAGAATGAGTTGAAATCACAAGAAAAGAGTCAAAATGATATTTGGGTCTTACAGTGTTAAAACATGACTGCTGGTGGCCAAAACAGCCTTATTTCGGCGAGAGAAGAACAATTTCAGCCAATCCTTGATACTAATTATGATGAATCAATAAATCACTACATTGATTGAATATGAGTCTAAATGTATGTTTCCTGCTGAGAATGAGTTGAAATCACAAGAAAAGAGTGAAAATGATATTTGGGTCTTACAGTGTTAAAACATGACTGCTGGTGGCCAAAACAGCCTTATTTCGGCGAGAGAAGAACAATTTCAGCCAATCCTTGATACTAATGATGATGAATCAATAAATCACTACAGGGATTAAATATGAGTCTAAATGCATGTTTCCTGCTGAGAATGAGTTGAAATCACAAGAAAAGAGTGAAAATTATATTAGGGTCTTACAGTGTTAAAACATGACTGCTGGTGGCCAAAACAGCCTTATTTAGGCGAGAGAAGAACAATTTCAGCCAATCCTTGATACTAATTATGATGAATCAATAAATCACTACAGTGATTGAATATGAGTCTAAATGCATGTTTCCTGCTAAGAATGAGTTGAAATCACAAGAAAAGAGTGAAAATGATATTTGGGTCTTACAGTGTTAAAACATGACTGCTGGTGGCCAAAACAGCCTTATTTCGGCGAGACAAGAACAATTTCAGCCAATCCTTGATACTAATGATGATGAATCAATAAATCACTACAGGGATTGAATATGAGTCTAAATGCATGTTTCCTGCTGAGAATGAGTTGAAATCACAAGAAAAGAGTCAAAATGATATTTGGGTCTTACAGTGTTAAAACATGACTGCTGGTGGCCAAAACAGCCTTATTTCGGCGAGAGAAGAACAATTTCAGCCAATCCTTGATACTAATTATGATGAATCAATAAATCACTACAGTGATTGAATATGAGTCTAAATGCATGTTTCCTGCTGAGAATGAGTTGAAATTACAAGAAAAGAGTCAAAATGATATTTGGGTCTTACAGTGTTAAAACATGACTGCTGGTGGCCAAAACAGCCTTATTTCGGCGAGAGAAGAACAATTTCAGCCAATCCTTGATACTAATGATGTTGAATCAATAAATCACTACAGGGATTGAATATGAGTCTAAATGCATGTTTCCTGCTGAGAATGAGTTGAAATCACAAGAAAAGAGTCAAAATGATATTTGGGTCTTACAGTGTTAAAACATGACTGCTGGTGGCCAAAACAGCCTTATTTCGGCGAGAGAAGAACAATTTCAGCCAATCCTTGATACTAATGATGATGAATCAATAAATCACTACAGGGATTGAATATGAGTCTAAATGCATGTTTCCTGCTGAGAATGAGTTGAAATCACAAGAAAAGAGTCAAAATGATATTTGGGTCTTACAGTGTTAAAACATGACTGCTGGTGGCCAAAATAGCCTTATTTCGGCGAGAGAAGAACAATTTCAGCCAATCCTTGATACTAATGATGATGAATCAATAAATCACTACAGGGATTAAATATGAGTCTAAATGCATGTTTCCTGCTGAGAATGAGTTGAAATCACAAGAAAAGAGTGGAAATGATATTTGGGTCTTACAGTGTTAAAACATGACTGCTGGTGGCCAAAACAGCCTTATTTCGGCGAGAGAAGAACAATTTCAGCCAATCCTTGATACTAAAGATGATGAATAAATAAATCACTACAGGTATTGAATATGAGTCTAAATGCATGTTTCCTGCTGAGAATGAGTTGAAATCACAAGAAAAGAGTGAAAATGATATTTGGGTCTTACAGTGTTAAAACATGACTGCTGGTGGCCAAAACAGCCTTATTTCGGCGAGAGAAGAACAATTTCAGCCAATCCTTGATACTAATGATGATGAATCAATAAATCACTACAGGGATTGAATATGAGTCTAAATGCATGTTTCCTGCTGAGAATGAGTTGAAATCACAAGAAAAGAGTGAAAATGATATTTGGGTCTTACAGTGTTAAAACATGACTGCTGGTGGCCAAAACAGCCTTATTTCGGCGAGAGAAGAACAATTTCAGCCAATCCTTGATACTAATGATGATGAATCAATAAATCACTACAGGGATTGAATATGAGTCTAAATGCATGTTTCCTGCTGAGAATGAGTTGAAATCACAAGAAAAGAGTGAAAATGATATTTGGGTCTTACAGTGTTAAAACATGACTACTGGTGGCCAAAACAGCCTTATTTCGGCGAGAGAAGAACAATTTCAGCCAATCCTTGATACTAATGATGATGAATCAATAAATCACTACAGTGATTGAATATGAGTCTAAATGCATGTTTCCTGCTGAGAATGAGTTGAAATCACAAGAAAAGAGTGAAAATTATATTTGGGTCTTACAGTGTTAAAACATGACTGCTGGTGGCCAAAACAGCCTGATTTCGGCGAGAGAAGAACAATTTCAGCCAATCCTTGATACTAAAGATGATGAATAAATAAATCACTACAGGGATTGAATATGAGTCTAAATGCATGTTTCCTGCTGAGAATGAGTTGAAATCACAAGAAAAGAGTGAAAATTATATTTGGGTCTTACAGTGTTAAAACATGACTGCTGGTGGCCAAAACAGCCTTATTTCGGCGAGAGAAGAACAATTTCAGCCAATCCTTGATACTAAAGATGATGAATAAATAAATCACTACAGGGATTGAATATGAGTCTAAATGCATGTTTCCTGCTGAGAATGAGTTGAAATCACAAGAAAAGAGTGAAAATGATATTTGGGTCTTACAGTGTTAAAACATGACTGCTGGTGGCCAAAACAGCCTTATTTCGGTGAGAGAAGAACAATTTCAGCCAATCCTTGATACTAATGATGATGAATCAATAAATCACTACAGGGATTGAATATGAGTCTAAATGCATGTTTCCTGCTGAGAATGAGTTGAAATCACAAGAAAAGAGTGAAAATTATATTTGGGTCTTACAGTGTTAAAACATGACTGCTGGTGGCCAAAACAGCCTTATTTCGGCGAGAGAAGAACAATTTCAGCCAATCCTTGATACTAATGATGATGAATCAATAAATCACTACAGGGATTGAATATGAGTCTAAATGCATGTTTCCTGCTGAGAATGAGTTGAAATCACAAGAAAAGAGTGAAAATGATATTTGGGTCTTACAGTGTTAAAACGTGACTGCTGGTGGCCAAAACAGCCTTATTTCGGCGAGAGAAGAACAATTTCAGCCAATCCTTGATACTAATGATGATGAATCAATAAATCACTACAGGGATTGAATATGAGTCTAAATGCATGTTTCCTGCTGAGAATGAGTTGAAATCACAAGAAAAGAGTGAAAATGATATTTGGGTCTTACAGTGTTAAAACATGACTACTGGTGGCCAAAACAGCCTTATTTCGGCGAGAGAAGAACAATTTCAGCCAATCCTTGATACTAATGATGATGAATCAATAAATCACTACAGGGATTGAATATGAGTCTAAATGCATGTTTCCTGCTGAGAATGAGTTGAAATCACAAGAAAAGAGTGAAAATTATATTTGGGTCTTACAGTGTTAAAACATGACTGCTGGTGGCCAAAACAGCCTTATTTCAGCGAGAGAAGAACAATTTCAGCCAATCCTTGATACTAATGATGATGAATCAATAAATCACTACAGTGATTGAATATGAGTCTAAATGCATGTTTCCTGCTGAGAATGAGTTGAAATCACAAGAAAAGAGTGAAAATGATATTTGGGTCTTACAGTGTTAAAACATGACTGCTGGTGGCCAAAACAGCCTTATTTCGGCGAGAGAAGAACAATTTCAGCCAATCCTTGATACTAATGATGATGAATCAATAAATCACTACAGGGATTGAATATGAGTCTAAATGCATGTTTCCTGCTGAGAATGAGTTGAAATCACAAGAAAAGAGTCAAAATGATATTTGGGTCTTACAGTGTTAAAACATGACTGCTGGTGGCTAAAACAGCCTTATTTCGGTGAGAGAAGAACAATTTCAGCCAATCCTTGATACTAATTATGATGAATCAATAAATCACTACAGTGATTGAATATGAGTCGAAATGCATGTTTCCTGCTGAGAATGAGTTGAAATCACAAGAAAAGAGTGAAAATGATATTTGGGTCTTACAGTGTTAAAACATGACTGCTGGTGGCCAAAACAGCCTTATTTCGGCGAGAGAAGAACAATTTCAGCCAATCCTTGATACTAATGATGATGAATCAATAAATCACTACAGGGATTGAATATGAGTCTAAATGCATGTTTCCTGCTGAGAATGAGTTGAAATCACAAGAAAAGAGTGAAAATGATATTTGGGTCTTACAGTGTTAAAACATGACTGCTGGTGGCCAAAACAGCCTTATTTCGGCGAGAGAAGAACAATTTCAGCCAATCCTTGATACTAATGATGATGAATCAATAAATCACTACAGGGATTGAATATGAGTCTAAATGCATGTTTCCTGCTGAGAATGAGTTGAAATCACAAGAAAAGAGTGAAAATGATATTTGGGTCTTACAGTGTTAAAACATGACTACTGGTGGCCAAAACAGCCTTATTTCGGCGAGAGAAGAACAATTTCAGCCAATCCTTGATACTAATGATGATGAATCAATAAATCACTACAGTGATTGAATATGAGTCTAAATGCATGTTTCCTGCTGAGAATGAGTTGAAATCACAAGAAAAGAGTGAAAATTATATTTGGGTCTTACAGTGTTAAAACATGACTGCTGGTGGCCAAAACAGCCTTATTTCGGCGAGAGAAGAACAATTTCAGCCACTCCTTGATACTAATGATGATGAATCAATAAATCACTACAGGGATCGAATATGAGTCTAAATGCATGCTTCCTGCTGAGAATGAGTTGAAATCACAAGAAAAGAGTGAAAATGATATTTGGGTCTTACAGTGTTAAAACATGACTGCTGGTGGCCAAAACAGCCTTATTTCGGCGAGAGAAGAACAATTTCAGCCAATCCTTGATACTAAAGATGATGAATAAATAAATCACTACAGGGATTGAATATGAGTCTAAATGCATGTTTCCTGCTGAGAATGAGTTGAAATCACAAGAAAAGAGTGAAAATTATATTTGGGTCTTACAGTGTTAAAACATGACTGCTGGTGGCCAAAACAGCCTTATTTCGGCGAGAGAAGAACAATTTCAGCCAATCCTTGATACTAAAGATGATGAATAAATAAATCACTACAGGGATTGAATATGAGTCTAAATGCATGTTTCCTGCTGAGAATGAGTTGAAATCACAAGAAAAGAGTGAAAATTATATTTGGGTCTTACAGTGTTAAAACATGACTGCTGGTGGCCAAAACAGCCTTATTTCGGCGAGAGAAGAACAATTTCAGCCAATCCTTGATACTAATGATGATGAATCAATAAATCACTACAGGGATTGAATATGAGTCTAAATGCATGTTTCCTGCTGAGAATGAGTTGAAATCACAAGAAAAGAGTGAAAATTATATTTGGGTCTTACAGTGTTAAAACATGACTGCTGGTGGCCAAAACAGCCTTATTTCGGCGAGAGAAGAACAATTTCAGCCAATCCTTGATACTAATGATGATGAATCAATAAATCACTACAGGGATTGAATATGAGTCTAAATGCATGTTTCCTGCTGAGAATGAGTTGAAATCACAAGAAAAGAGTGAAAATTATATTTGGGTCTTACAGTGTTAAAACATGACTGCTGGTGGCCAAAACAGCCTTATTTCGGCGAGAGAAGAACAATTTCAGCCAATCCTTGATACTAATGATGATGAATCAATAAATCACTACAGTGATTGAATATGAGTCTAAATGCATGTTTCCTGCTGAGAATGAGTTGAAATCACAAGAAAAGAGTCAAAATGATATTTGGGTCTTACAGTGTTAAAACATGACTGCTGGTGGCCAAAACAGCCTATTTCGGCGAGAGAAGAACAATTTCAGCCAATCCTTGATACTAATGATGATGAATCAATAAATCACTACAGGGATTGAATATGAGTCTAAATGCATGTTTCCTGCTGAGAATGAGTTGAAATCACAAGAAAAGAGTCAAAATGATATTTGGGTCTTACAGTGTTAAAACATGACTGCTGGTGGCTAAAACAGCCTTATTTCGGTGAGAGAAGAACAATTTCAGCCAATCCTTGATACTAATTATGATGAATCAATAAATCACTACAGTGATTGAATATGAGTCGAAATGCATGTTTCCTGCTGAGAATGAGTTGAAATCACAAGAAAAGAGTGAAAATGATATTTGGGTCTTACAGTGTTAAAACATGACTGCTGGTGGCCAAAACAGCCTTATTTCGGCGAGAGAAGAACAATTTCAGCCAATCCTTGATACTAATGATGATGAATCAATAAATCACTACAGGGATTGAATATGAGTCTAAATGCATGTTTCCTGCTGAGAATGAGTTGAAATCACAAGAAAAGAGTGAAAATGATATTTGGGTCTTACAGTGTTAAAACATGACTGCTGGTGGCCAAAACAGCCTTATTTCGGCGAGAGAAGAACAATTTCAGCCAATCCTTGATACTAATGATGATGAATCAATAAATCACTACAGGGATTGAATATGAGTCTAAATGCATGTTTCCTGCTGAGAATGAGTTGAAATCACAAGAAAAGAGTGAAAATGATATTTGGGTCTTACAGTGTTAAAACATGACTACTGGTGGCCAAAACAGCCTTATTTCGGCGAGAGAAGAACAATTTCAGCCAATCCTTGATACTAATGATGATGAATCAATAAATCACTACAGTGATTGAATATGAGTCTAAATGCATGTTTCCTGCTGAGAATGAGTTGAAATCACAAGAAAAGAGTGAAAATTATATTTGGGTCTTACAGTGTTAAAACATGACTGCTGGTGGCCAAAACAGCCTTATTTCGGCGAGAGAAGAACAATTTCAGCCACTCCTTGATACTAATGATGATGAATCAATAAATCACTACAGGGATCGAATATGAGTCTAAATGCATGCTTCCTGCTGAGAATGAGTTGAAATCACAAGAAAAGAGTGAAAATGATATTTGGGTCTTACAGTGTTAAAACATGACTGCTGGTGGCCAAAACAGCCTTATTTCGGCGAGAGAAGAACAATTTCAGCCAATCCTTGATACTAAAGATGATGAATAAATAAATCACTACAGGGATTGAATATGAGTCTAAATGCATGTTTCCTGCTGAGAATGAGTTGAAATCACAAGAAAAGAGTGAAAATTATATTTGGGTCTTACAGTGTTAAAACATGACTGCTGGTGGCCAAAACAGCCTTATTTCGGCGAGAGAAGAACAATTTCAGCCAATCCTTGATACTAATGATGATGAATCAATAAATCACTACAGGGATTGAATATGAGTCTAAATGCATGTTTCCTGCTGAGAATGAGTTGAAATCACAAGAAAAGAGCCAAAATGATATTTGGGTCTTACAGTGTTAAAACATGACTGCTGGTGGCCAAAACAGCCTTATTTCGGCGAGAGAAGAACAATTTCAGCCAATCCTTGATACTAATTATGATGAATCAATAAATCACTACATTGATTGAATATGAGTCTAAATGCATGTTTCCTGCTGAGAATGAGTTGAAATCACAAGAAAAGAGTGAAAATGATATTTGGGTCTTACAGTGTTAAAACATGACTGCTGGTGGCCAAAACAGCCTTATTTCGGCGAGAGAAGAACAATTTCAGCCAATCCTTGATACTAATGATGATGAATCAATAAATCACTACAGTGATTGAATATGAGTCTAAATGCATGTTTCCTGCTGAGAATGAGTTGAAATCACAAGAAAAGAGTGAAAATGATATTTGGGTCTTGCAGTGTTTAAACATGACTGCTGGTGGCCAAAACAGCCTTATTTCGGCGAGAGAAGAACAATTTCAGCCAATCCTTGATACTAAAGATGATGAATAAATAAATCACTACAGGGATTGAATATGAGTCTAAATGCATGTTTCCTGCTGAGAATGAGTTGAAATCACAAGAAAAGAGTGAAAATGATATTTGGGTCTTACAGTGTTAAAACATGACTGCTGGTGGCCAAAACAGCCTTATTTCGGCGAGAGAAGAACAATTTCAGCCAATCCTTGATACTAATGATGATGAATCAATAAATCACTACAGGGATTGAATATGAGTCTAAATGCATGTTTCCTGCTGAGAATGAGTTGAAATCACAAGAAAAGAGTGAAAATGATATTTGGGTCTTACAGTGTTAAAACATGACTGCTGGTGGCCAAAACAGCCTTATTTCGGCGAGAGAAGAACAATTTCAGCCAATCCTTGATACTAATTATGATGAATCAATAAATCACTACATTGATTGAATATGAGTCTAAATGTATGTTTCCTGCTGAGAATGAGTTGAAATCACAAGAAAAGAGTGAAAATGATATTTGGGTCTTACAGTGTTTAAACATGACTGCTGGTGGCCAAAACAGCCATATTTCGGCGAGAGAAGAACAATTTCAGCCAATCCTTGATACTAATGATGATGAATCAATAAATCACTACAGGGATTAAATATGAGTCTAAATGCATGTTTCCTGCTGAGAATGAGTTGAAATCACAAGAAAAGAGTGAAAATTATATTAGGGTCTTACAGTGTTAAAACATGACTGCTGGTGGCCAAAACAGCCTTATTTAGGCGAGAGAAGAACAATTTCAGCCAATCCTTGATACTAATTATGATGAATCAATAAATCACTACAGTGATTGAATATGAGTCTAAATGCATGTTTCCTGCTAAGAATGAGTTGAAATCACAAGAAAAGAGTGAAAATTATATTTGGGTCTTACAGTGTTAAAACATGACTGCTGGTGGCCAAAACAGCCTTATTTCGGCGAGACAAGAACAATTTCAGCCAATCCTTGATACTAATGATGATGAATCAATAAATCACTACAGGGATTGAATATGAGTCTAAATGCATGTTTCCTGCTGAGAATGAGTTGAAATCACAAGAAAAGAGTCAAAATGATATTTGGGTCTTACAGTGTTAAAACATGACTGCTGGTGGCCAAAACAGCCTTATTTCGGCGAGAGAAGAACAATTTCAGCCAATCCTTGATACTAATGATGATGAATCAATAAATCACTACAGTGATTGAATATGAGTCTAGATGCATGTTTCCTGCTGAGAATGAGTTGAAATCACAAGAAAAGAGTGAAAATGATATTTGGGTCTTACAGTGTTAAAACATGACTGCTGGTGGCCAAAACAGCCTTATTTCGGCGAGACAAGAACAATTTCAGCCAATCCTTGATACTAATGATGATGAATCAATAAATCACTACAGGGATTGAATATGAGTCTAAATGCATGTTTCCTGCTGAGAATGAGTTGAAATTACAAGAAAAGAGTGAAAATGATATTTGGGTCTTACAGTGTTAAAACATGACTGCTGGTGGCCAAAACAGCCTTATTTCGGCGAGAGAAGAACAATTTCAGCCAATCCTTGATACTAATGATGATGAATCAATAAATCACTACAGGGATTGAATATGAGTCTAAATGCATGTTTCCTGCTGAGAATGAGTTGAAATCACAAGAAAAGAGTGAAAATGATATTTGGGTCTTACAGTGTTAAAACATGACTGCTGGTGGCCAAAACAGCCTTATTTCGGCGAGAGAAGAACAATTTCAGCCAATCCTTGATACTAATGATGATGAATCAATAAATCACTACAGGGATTGAATATGAGTCTAAATGCATGTTTCCTGCTGAGAATGAGTTGAAATCACAAGAAAAGAGTGAAAATGATATTTGGGTCTTACAGTGTTAAAACATGACTGCTGGTGGCCAAAACAGCCTTATTTCGGCGAGAGAAGAACAATTTCAGCCAATCCTTGATACTAATGATGATGAATCAATAAATCACTACAGGGATTGAATATGAGTCTAAATGCATGTTTCCTGCTGAGAATGAGTTGAAATCACAAGAAAAGAGTGAAAATGATATTTGGGTCTTACAGTGTTAAAACGTGACTGCTGGTGGCCAAAACAGCCTTATTTCGGCGAGAGAAGAACAATTTCAGCCAATCCTTGATACTAATGATGATGAATCAATAAATCACTACAGGGATTGAATATGAGTCTAAATGCATGTTTCCTGCTGAGAATGAGTTGAAATCACAAGAAAAGAGTGAAAATGATATTTGGGTCTTACAGTGTTAAAACATGACTACTGGTGGCCAAAACAGCCTTATTTCGGCGAGAGAAGAACAATTTCAGCCAATCCTTGATACTAATGATGATGAATCAATAAATCACTACAGGGATTGAATATGAGTCTAAATGCATGTTTCCTGCTGAGAATGAGTTGAAATCACAAGAAAAGAGTGAAAATTATATTTGGGTCTTACAGTGTTAAAACATGACTGCTGGTGGCCAAAACAGCCTTATTTCGGCGAGAGAAGAACAATTTCAGCCAATCCTTGATACTAATGATGATGAATCAATAAATCACTACAGGGATTGAATATGAGTCTAAATGCATGTTTCCTGCTGAGAATGAGTTGAAATCACAAGAAAATAGTCAAAATGATATTTGGGTCTTACAGTGTTAAAACATGACTGCTGGTGGCAAAAACAGCCTTATTTCGGCGAGAGAAGAACAATTTCAGCCAATCCTTGATACTAATGATGATGAATCAATAAATCACTACATTGATTGAATATGAGTCTAAATGTATGTTTCCTGCTGAGAATGAGTTGAAATCACAAGAAAAGAGTGAAAATGATATTTGGGTCTTACAGTGTTAAAACATGACTGCTGGTGGCCAAAACAGCCATATTTCGGCGAGAGAAGAACAATTTCAGCCAATCCTTGATACTAATGATGATGAATCAATAAATCACTACAGGGATTAAATATGAGTCTAAATGCATGTTTCCTGCTGAGAATGAGTTGAAATCACAAGAAAAGAGTGAAAATTATATTAGGGTCTTACAGTGTTAAAACATGACTGCTGGTGGCCAAAACAGCCTTATTTAGGCGAGAGAAGAACAATTTCAGCCAATCCTTGATACTAATGATGATGAATCAATAAATCACTACAGGGATTGAATATGAGTCTAAATGCATGTTTCCTGCTGAGAATGAGTTGAAATCACAAGAAAAGAGTCAAAATGATATTTGGGTCTTACAGTGTTAAAACATGACTGCTGGTGGCCAAAACAGCCTTATTTCGGCGAGAGAAGAACAATTTCAGCCAATCCTTGATACTAATGATGATGAATCAATAAATCACTACAGTGATTGAATATGAGTCTAGATGCATGTTTCCTGCTGAGAATGAGTTGAAATCACAAGAAAAGAGTGAAAATGATATTTGGGTCTTACAGTGTTAAAACATGACTGCTGGTGGCCAAAACAGCCTTATTTCGGCGAGACAAGAACAATTTCAGCCAATCCTTGATACTAATGAGGATGAATCAATAAATCACTACAGGGATTGAATATGAGTCTAAATGCATGTTTCCTGCTGAGAATGAGTTGAAATCACAAGAAAAGAGTCAAAATGATATTTGGGTCTTACAGTGTTAAAACATGACTGCTGGTGGCCAAAACAGCCTTATTTCGGCGAGAGAAGAACAATTTCAGCCAATCCTTGATACTAATGATGATGAATCAATAAATCACTACAGTGATTGAATATCAGTCTAGATGCATGTTTCCTGCTGAGAATGAGTTGAAATTACAAGAAAAGAGTGAAAATGATATTTGGGTCTTACAGTGTTAAAACATGACTGCTGGTGGCCAAAACAGCCTTATTTCGGCGAGAGAAGAACAATTTCAGCCAATCCTTGATACTAATGATGATGAATCAATAAATCACTACAGGGATTGAATATGAGTCTAAATGCATGTTTCCTGCTGAGAATGAGTTGAAATCACAAGAAAAGAGTGAAAATGATATTTGGGTCTTACAGTGTTAAAACATGACTGCTGGTGGCCAAAACAGCCTTATTTCGGCGAGAGAAGAACAATTTCAGCCAATCCTTGATACTAATGATGATGAATCAATAAATCACTACAGGGATTGAATATGAGTCTAAATGCATGTTTCCTGCTGAAAATGAGTTGAAATCACAAGAAAAGAGTGAAAATGATATTTGGGTCTTACAGTGTTAAAACATGACTGCTGGTGGCCAAAACAGCCTTATTTCGGCGAGAGAAGAACAATTTCAGCCAATCCTTGATACTAATGATGATGAATCAATAAATCACTACAGGGATTGAATATGAGTCTAAATGCATGTTTCCTGCTGAGAATGAGTTGAAATCACAAGAAAAGAGTGAAAATGATATTTGGGTCTTACAGTGTTAAAACGTGACTGCTGGTGGCCAAAACAGCCTTATTTCGGCGAGAGAAGAACAATTTCAGCCAATCCTTGATACTAATGATGATGAATCAATAAATCACTACAGGGATTGAATATGAGTCTAAATGCATGTTTCCTGCTGAGAATGAGTTGAAATCACAAGAAAAGAGTGAAAATGATATTTGGGTCTTACAGTGTTAAAACATGACTACTGGTGGCCAAAACAGCCTTATTTCGGCGAGAGAAGAACAATTTCAGCCAATCCTTGATACTAATGATGATGAATCAATAAATCACTACAGGGATTGAATATGAGTCTAAATGCATGTTTCCTGCTGAGAATGAGTTGAAATCACAAGAAAAGAGTGAAAATTATATTTGGGTCTTACAGTGTTAAAACATGACTGCTGGTGGCCAAAACAGCCTTATTTCGGCGAGAGAAGAACAATTTCAGCCAATCCTTGATACTAATGATGATGAATCAATAAATCACTACAGTGATTGAATATGAGTCTAAATGCATGTTTCCTGCTGAGAATGAGTTGAAATCACAAGAAAAGAGTGAAAATGATATTTGGGTCTTACAGTGTTAAAACATGACTGCTGGTGGCCAAAACAGCCTTATTTCGGCGAGAGAAGAACAATTTCAGCCAATCCTTGATACTAATGATGATGAATCAATAAATCACTACAGGGATTGAATATGAGTCTAAATGCATGTTTCCTGCTGAGAATGAGTTGAAATCACAAGAAAAGAGTCAAAATGATATTTGGGTCTTACAGTGTTAAAACATGACTGCTGGTGGCTAAAACAGCCTTATTTCGGTGAGAGAAGAACAATTTCAGCCAATCCTTGATACTAATTATGATGAATCAATAAATCACTACAGTGATTGAATATGAGTCGAAATGCATGTTTCCTGCTGAGAATGAGTTGAAATCACAAGAAAAGAGTGAAAATGATATTTGGGTCTTACAGTGTTAAAACATGACTGCTGGTGGCCAAAACAGCCTTATTTCGGCGAGAGAAGAACAATTTCAGCCAATCCTTGATACTAATGATGATGAATCAATAAATCACTACAGGGATTGAATATGAGTCTAAATGCATGTTTCCTGCTGAGAATGAGTTGAAATCACAAGAAAAGAGTCAAAATGATATTTGGATCTTACAGTGTTAAAACATGACTGCTGGTGGCCAAAACAGCCTTATTTCGGCGAGAAAAGAACAATTTCAGCCAATCCTTGATACTAATGATGATGAATCAATAAATCACTACAGGGATTGAATATGAGTCTAAATGCATGTTTCCTGCTGAAATGAGTTGAAATCACAAGAAAAGAGTCAAAATGATATTTGGGTCTTACAGTGTTAAAACATGACTGCTGGTGGCCAAAACAGCCTTATTTCGGCGAGAGAAGAACAATTTCAGCCAATCCTTGATACTAATGATGTTGAATCAATAAATCACTACAGGGATTGAATATGAGTCTAAATGCATGTTTCCTGCTCAGAATGAGTTGAAATCACAAGAAAAGAGTGAAAATGATATTTGGGTCTTACAGTGTTAAAACATGACTGCTTGTGGCCAAAACAGCCTTATTTCGGCGACACAGTCTGGAGCAATCTCCCCTGAAGAAAGCCTGGAACCTGTTTCTTTCCTTCATTCCATGTCATTCCATTCCATTCCACAATAGACTTCATCATGTATTAAGTTTCATGTATTCTATATTATCCCATTCTTCATAGTATTTGACTTTATATGCCTCTCATGCTACTGTATCACCTCTTTTATGGAGTTTAAGAACTGCCATGCAGGCAAACAGGTGTTTACATGCGGGCCGTTTGTGCCCTCTGCTGGGCGGAAAGCTGTATTGCATTTCAAGACTCACTTAGGCAAACGGTGACTGCAACAGAGTTTCCCGGCGTCAGTCTGCCTCAATCTCGGCCTCAGCTGCCCCCAACGCCCCCCTGGTAATCCTGGAGGTGTTTATTTTTTTCTTCCTTTGTTTGTATTTATTCATTTGTTTTTGTCCTGCTTTGTTATTCCCACACCCTCCTCCTCCTCAGGCAGCCAGACACATCACATCTCTATCTCACTCTGTAATGAGAGTGCACATTTTGTATTTCATCTCTCCCACAGCGCAGCCAGACCAGAGGGCCTCTCTGCAGGCCTCAGCCTGTGGAAATGTCCCCTGGAAATAAAAGAAGAAGAAGAAGAAGAAGAAGAAGAAGAAGCATGGAGCCGGCCTGCTTTCTTCCTTCATTCCATTCTTTTCCCGGGGCTTCAATAGACTTCATCACAATCATCTTGCCTCATTTCACCATGCATTATGTTTTTATTTATTCTATATCATTTTATTCTTCATACCATTTCATTTTATATGCCTCTTACATGACTTCATAACCTCTTTTATCGAGTTTAAAAAAGGTTTCTGAAGAGGCGATACACATTTTCCACCAGCAGAGGGAGGACTTGACCTGTAAATGAAAACACCTTCAGCTGCTGCTCCTCTGCATTTTTTGCATTCAATCGTTAGTATTGTCAAGTATATCATGTTTAATATATGTATATGAAATAAGTAGTAGTAGTAGTAGTAGTAGTAGTAGTAGTAGTAGTAATAAAAATAATAATAGTAATAATTATAATGTTATTTTCTTCCTCTTCCATTTTAGGCTAATTTGTCATTTAAATACCAGTTTATTCCAGGGATGTAATTTTGTGACATTCTCACTGGGTCCAAATTGTAGTCATTTATCTGGTAATTTACGCAGGTGTGCAATTGTGTCAAAGCTTGCACACTGGCTGAGCTCTATTTGTCCTGACCAGACAATGAAGTCATGCTCCCTCCATGTGTGTTTTAATCATTGATCACGCCTTCTGACCCAAACAAAATGATGTATTTTTGGAGGCCAACCCCGGAAGTAGCATCACAATGGGGTCTATTGAGGATTAGCCTACAGGATTTTTGCATTGGATTTTGGATCATTGCAGAAAACAAGCTCTGTGGCAAACACATGTTTCTGATGCTTACGCGTTTTGTTCAGCAGGATAATCTCTACAATTACAGTTTTTCACAACTGATATGACCCGTTGTTCAATACTTTTACCGCTTTTTCAAAACTCTACACACAGTTACCACAACATCAGCCTGTGTGGGCGATACAATTAACACAATTCTTCTTCTTTTGACACAAAATACACACATTTTACACGTTTAAAAAAAAAAAAAAACAGTAGATGTTACAGTTTTTCACAACCGCTATGACCCGTTTGTCAGAACCTTAAAAACTTTTTCAAAACTGTTAACGCACATCACACCTGATACACACAATCCCCCAAACAGTTAATTTCATGGTCAAAATCACCCAGTGTAACTAAACACAGACACACTTCCAAAATACAATAATACACTAACACAGTTCACCAAATCTACCAAAACACTGACACACGTTGTCTTCCAACAGAAACATTTAGTCAGTCACAGCACCGTGTCATAAAAAACACTGACAACTGATGGAAGAACACAAACCGAATCACTTTGCATGTTTCCTATCTACTTTTTTTCCTTTTTCTTTTACAATCAACAGATTATTGTATTGATCATACATGTAAATTAACCCTCTGGAGTCTCCAAAAGCTCCAAAGCATGACTTCTTCATCATCCAGACTAGAAAACAAAGCAGCGTGGAGCCCTACTGTAAATTTACCTCTAAAGTTCTGGCTGTAAACTCCATGAGGCCAGTTTCAGTTTGATGATGATATACCAAGTAAATCTGGAGACAAGCTCAAATATATTTAGTATAAAATTATAGAGCTGGATGGAACCCTCTTACGTATATGTTGTATTTGCGACCTTTGTTCACATTTGCAACATTTACTGTAAAATTCTTTATTGAGCATTATAGTGTTTTGAAAGTAAAAAAAGATTAAAAATCACATTTTATGTTGGACTGAAGGACTAAAAAAGACACAAAATGACTTACAAAGACATGAAAAGACATGAAAATGATTCAAAAAATGGACAAAATAGCCCAAGACTCCATAGAGACAATGTTTATGATGATGTTCTTCATTTTTCATTTGTTGGCCATGAATTTTGTCCCTTTTTTGTACAACACTCAAAAAGTACAAAAAGTGAACGAGCCGTGTCAGAGCAGCTTTGCAGAATGTTTATGAAAGAAGAATACAGTAAATGACAGGATTTGCAGTAAACACTTTACTGTATTGCAAATGAAAATGACTTACAGTAAAGAGGGAAAAAAATCAGCTGTCATTCATTACTGTATTGTCAAATAGACAAAAAGAAAAAGGAGCAGAAGCTGTGATCAATGTAATCTTCAATCCATTAGTTTTGAACATGAGGTTTTCTGTTTTGACAAACCGTGTGAAAACAATTGAAAATTCACCAGTTAACATTTACTGTTTTGGTCTTGATTGAGCTTGTGTGTAAAAGGAGTTAAAACTAATTTTAAATGTGTAAAATGTGTGTATTTTGTGTCAAAAGAAGAAGAATTGTGTTAATTGTATCGCCCACACAGGCTGATGTTGTGGTAACTGTGTGAAGAGTTTTGAAAAAGCGTTAAAAGTATTGAACAACGGGTCATAGCGGTTGTGAAAAACTGTAACTGTTTGGGGAATTGTGTGTATCAGGTGTGCTGTGCGTTAACAGTTTTGAAAAAGTTTTTAAGGTTCTGACAAACGGGTCATAGCGGTTGTAAAAAACTGTAGTGTATTATTGTATTTTGGAAGTGTGTGTCTGTGTTTAGTTACACTGGGTGATTATGACCATGAAATTAACTGTTTGGGGAATTGAGTGTATCAGGTGTGATGTGCGTTAACAGTTTTGAAAAAGTTTTTAAGGTTCTGACAAACGGGTCATAGCGGTTGTGAAAAACTGTAAACACCACTTTTATGATGTTTGAATGCAGCTGACAAAAGTAAAAAGCTAACATTATGCTATACTACACCACGGTCCCATGACTTCTATGTCACTACTGTTGCGCTTTAGTTGGTCTCCGACAAGCGAACCAGCTGTTTTGACAAGCTAGCGAATCCATAGCCTAATAATTTACAATACAGTAAACATAATTTACAATCTACAAGAGTTTGCAAGAGCACTGAAAAACACGACTAGAGACTGTGAGGTGGACTAGTGAGAGAGTTCCTCCTTGTGTCCGGTGAAATGACATTTGATGTCCTCCAATAAATTAAATTGTGTTTTTGATTTCAGTTGTGGCTCCCAACAATCATGAAAATAAATAGTCAATATAAACGATTATTAGGTCGCTTTCTGTTTCGCAATGACTTGTTTTGACTTACTTATATGTTAATGATCTTATTTTGTTTTATACATTCATTTGTTTTTTAACTGAATCATTTTAAATTCAAGAAAGACAAATAAAAAATTTTACAATTGCATAATGTTTCTCAAGTCAATAAGTCATCTTGTTAAATAATCATGATTTCTATATTGACCAAAATAATCATGATTATGATTTTTGCCATAATCTAGCAGCCTAAGCAAGTTGCTGTTTAATGTGAGGATATGTGCGGGACTATCTTCTGGCCATGATTTCCTCTAGTTTCCACTATTGCCTAGAAACCTCCACTAAGTTACTGCCTCCATTCTTGAAATAGTCACACACACAAAAAAAAACAGAAACAAAACAAAAAAAACTTGAATTGCTCTCAGCCAAAGATAAAAAACTGACTAGCCAGTTAATCATGCCAATCTGAAAACATTGATAAAGTATGTCAGGCACCAAGTTAACTATACATTCAATCAGCTAGTATCTCTCCCTTCTTCATTCTTATCAGAGTACAACTTGTCATGCTCATGTCGTCCAGGACGAGCCAACCACTGGTCTGCTCTGATTGGTGCGTCTCACTCCAGAAGCTACGTGCTATGGGAGTATGGAGGCTACGCCAGTGAGGGTGTTTCTTTAGGTCGCTGAGTTCGGTTCCCCCATTAAGATGGAAGAAGAGATTCGACAGAAGGTAGGTATCAGATGGAGCCTCTGCAGGTTCCCTGTCACTCTGTTTGTGCTGTGACTGCATTATTTCCATGTGTTTTTTTGACCCTCTGTTGGTCTCAGACCTTCATCAGTGCATACAGAATGTAGATACAGTACCATCATTATATGTTCATGCTCCCCTGCCATTTATCAGGGGCTAACACAATATACTAACAGGTTAATGCATGTATAAACTGGATACTGGATATAGTGTTGGAGGCAGGGGGTCATGCCGAAAAAGTTTTACAATAACTACCTACTAATACAGCATGCACACGAGTGCAGTGTTGCCAACTAAGGGACTTTGTCGGTATATTTATCGACTTTTCAGACCCCTTTAACAACTTTTTTTTTTTTTTAAAAGCTAGCAAATTAGGCTATGACATCATCTAGCGACTTTTAGGACAGCCAGTAGCTACTTTCTTTTTACTTTAAATCCATTATTATAGCTAACAGGAAGCCGGCAAATATTTGGCAGAACTATAGGAGCACACACAGCGATGGCCACACTTTGATGCACATTCATGATATAAAGAAAATAATTCTTGATTAGAATTAGACTTAAAATTAGATTTAGAACTTTTAAAACTTAATGATTTAAAAAATTAAATATTTAAGTGTTCGTACTTGGTAGTTGATGAAAGGATTATCCTCTGAGTGACGGACGTTTCTTCCCTAATGTAAGTCTACAGGGAAAAACTCTTTCTTGGCCCAGTGGCATCACGTGATGCAACCCGGAATTGTAATTCCACTGTTTAGCTGTTATGTCAAATTAACATCAACGCCAGACGCTCTTCCTGGGGGCTTGGGTTAGTGACAGGCTGAGGCAATAAAAATCCAAAATAACACAAATACAAAATGGCAGCTGATGAATGTGCAATATAGTGAAATTCTCATTTCCACATCGGGCATAGTGTTAACATAGCGTCTTCATACTCTCACCCTCTCATTATCCTTCTCATTAAACCTGATTAATATTGACAGTGCATGGTGCTGGATTCTGCTTCAGTTGATTGATTCTTTTGGAAACATCAGCAGACTTCTTTAGAGTGAACTATGTCTTTAGGAGATTAGGACATTTTGGAAGGCATCCACTGGATAGCACCCTGAGAGGACAGGCTGCTGCCTCAGTTCCTCAAGTGTGTGTGTGTGTGTGTGTGTGTGTGCACAAAGACATTGAACATAGCACTGTCAGACAAGCCTGCATGAGAGTGTATGTGGGTGAGTCAAATGATTACATATTTGTTTAAATCCTTCAAGGATCGGGTTACGTGACACAATAGAAATTGGCCAACAGATATTGTTGCTATACAATTTACATCATGATACATATGGAAGTAAATCTGTGTCATCGGAGTTTGAAATAGATTTTCAGTTTGAGAGCATTATTTGTCTTTCTCGTGCTCAGATTTGTTCTCCTCATGCTCACATTTTGCGCTCGCACTCAGATTTCTGCTGCTTTCTTTCAAAATGTGTACATGCACTTAAAAATCACATGCTTGTGCTCACATTTCTTCTTCTTGGACACAAACATTTCGCTCGCACTCAAATATGTCCTGTGCGCGCTCAAATCTAAAGTCTACGCGCTCAGATCTCAACTCTGCGCTCTCAAAACTTTTGTGCTCGCACCCAGAACACGCACGTCCTCTCAGGTTGAGGTGTCTGCTCAGACTGAACGATGTCCCGCCCTGCGCTTAAAATAGTGTGTTTCACCAGCCAATAGGGAGACAGCTAGATTGTGGCCCCGTCTTGGGTGCGTTCCCTCGCCTTTTTGAGCGCTCCGTAGGGGCGGGTATATGGTCTGTTTGTAAAACTGCTTCTCTCTTAAAATACACCAATTTACCATATTAGCCAGCTATTTGAATCGTCACCTATTTAAGACGCAGCATATTTATGTAGAATTAATCTTAAGTAGTCCTAAAAAGAGTTATCGTAGTTTAGATTATATATATATTTTTTTTTATTATTATTATTATTATTATTATTTATATATAGATTTTTTTTCACTAGTATAGTGGTGTCATGATAGTCTAGTGGTGAAGTACACTCTCAACTGTTGCATTTTAAACCATGGGACGCCGGTTCGCATCCCGTCCGCCGCATTCTTGCTGCATGTCTTATTATGATTTAAAATTTAAATTGATAAATTAATGTAACAGTAATACAATCCTCGTAACCAGCTGATTATCTTATTGAAACGTTTAACAAGAGATGATGGGTAAATAGACTTGGCTACGTGATTGAAAAGGTATAATGAATAACATTGGTGCGTGTAATGCAGTGTATCACCGTGCTATTTACGCAGTCAAAGCCAGGGGGCGCATAATTAGGCTAATGTTGGTAATGCTTTCACAAGAAGAAGACTTTGAGCAGGATTCGGAGCGCGTCAGCGAATGGTGGGAGACGAAATGGATGGCCAAAGACCTCAATTAAGTTCATTGCTAAATGTTGCTACAACTCAAAACACATCGATCATATTCAGTAGTTTCAATAACAGTACAGTAACCATTTTGACAGTCGTACTTATCAACATATATAGCGGGCCTTCATTGTAACATGTACAACGAAAGTACAATACAGTTTTTCACAACCGCCATTACCCGTTGTTCAATATTTTAACGCTTTTTCAAAACTCTTCACACAGTTACCACAACATCAGCCTGTGTGGGTGATACAATTAACACAATTCTTCTTCTTTTGACACAAAATACACACATTTTACATGTTTAAAACTAGTTTTAACTCCTTTTACACACAAGCTCAATCAAGACCAAAACAGTAGATGTTAACTGGTGAATTTTCTATTGTTTTCACACAGTTTGTCAAAACAGAAAACCTCATGTTCAAAACTAATGGATTGAAGATTAATTTGATCACAGCTTCTGCTCCTTTTTCTTTTTGTGTATTTGACAATACAGCTAAATGCTGATCCCCCCCTCCCCCCCTCTTTACTCTACTGTAAGTCATTTTCATTTGCAATACAGTAAAGCGTTTCCTGCAAATCCTGTCATTTACAGTACGGTCTTCTTCTTTCATAAACATTCTGCAAAGCTGCTCTGACATGGCTCGTTCACTTTTCGTACTGAGTGTTGTACAAAAGAAAGAACAAAATTCATGCCCAACAATTGAAAAATGAAGAACATCATCACAAACATTATCTCTATGGAGTCTTGGGCTATTTTATCTATTTTTTAAATCTTTTTCATGTCTTTTCATGTCTTTGTAAGTTATTTTGTGTCTTTTTTTTTTTAATCATTTTGTCTTCTCATTTTGGTCAATTTGTGTCTTTTTTTAGTCATTTTGTGTCTTTTTTTGTATTTTTTTAAACATTTTGTGTCTTTTTTTGGTCATTTCGAATCTTTTTTACTTTCAAAAGACTATCATTCTCAATAAAGAATTTGAAATCTTGTAAATGTTAACAGAGGTTGCAAATCTAACATATAAGAGGGTTCCATCCAGTTCTATCATTTTATACTAAACATATTTGAGCTTGTCTCCAGTTTTACTTGGTATATCATCATCAAACTGAAACTGGCCTCATGGAGTTTACAGCCAGAACTTTAGAGGTAAATTTACAGTAGGGCTCCACGCTGCTTTGTTTTCTAGTCTGGATGATGAAGAAGTCATGATTTGGAGCTTTTGGAGACTCCAGAGGGTTAATTTACATATGATCAATGCAATAATCTGTTGATTGTAAAAGAAAAAGGAAAAACGGTTTGTCATAACAGAAAACCTCATGTTCAAAACTAATGGATTGAAGATTACTACATTGATCACAGCTTCTGCTCATTTTTCTTTTTGTGTATTTGACAATACAGTAATGAATGACAGCTATTTTTCCCCTCTTTACTCTACTGCAAGTCATTTTCATCAAGTGTTCACTGCAAATCCTGTCATTTACTGTCTTCTTCTTTCATACAGTTTTTTACAACCGTTATGACCCATTTGTCAGAACCTTAAAAACTGTTAACACACATCACATCTGATACACACACTTTTCCAAACAGTTAATTTCATGCTCAAAATCACGCAGTGTATTGTATTTTGGAAGTGTGTGTCTGTGTTTAGTTAAACACAGACACACACTTCCAAAATAACCTTAAAAACTTTTTCAAAACTGTTAACGCACATCACACTTGATACACACACTTTTCCAAACAGTTAATTTCAGCTCAAAATCACACAGTGTAACTAAACACAAACACACACTTCCAAAATACAATACAGTTTTTCACAACCGCTATGACCCGTTGTTCAATACTTTTACCGCTTTTTCAAAACTCTTCACACAGTTACCACAACATCAGCCTGTGTGGGCGATACAATTAACACAATTCTTCTTCTTTTGACACAAAATACACACATTTTACACATTTAAAATTAGTTTTAACTCCTTTTACACACAAGCTCAATCAAGACCAAAACAGTAGACGTTAACTGGTGAATTTTCAATTGCTTTCACACAGTTTGTCAAAACAGAAAACCTCATGTTCAAAACTAATGAATTGAAGATTACATTGATCACAGCTTCTGCTCCTTTTTCTTTTTGTCTATTTGGCAATACAGTAATGTATGACAGCTGATTTTTCCCCTCTTTACTTTACTGTAAGTCATTTTAATTTGCAATACAGTAAAGTGTTTACTGCAAATCCTGTCATTCACTATCTTCTTCTTTCATACGTAAACATTCTGCAAAGCTGCTCTGACACGGCTCGTTCACTTTCTGTACTGAGTGTTGTACAAAAAAGGACCAAAATTCATGGCCAACAAATGAAAAATGAAGAACATCATCATAAACATTGTCTCTATGGAGGCTATTTTGTCCATTTTTGAATCATTTTCATGTCTTTTCATGTCTTTGTAAGTCATTTTGTGTCTTTTTTAGTCATTCAGTCCAACATAAAATGTGATTTTGAATCTTTTTTTACTTTCAAAACACTATCATGCTCAATAAAGAATTTTACAGCAAATGTTGCAAATGTGAACAAAGGTCGCAAATACAACACATAAGAGGGTTCCATCCAGTTCTATCATTTTATACTAAATCTATTTGAGCTTGTCTCCAGATTTACTTGGTATATCATCATCAAACTGAAACTGGCCTCATAGAGTTTACAGCCAGAACTTTAGAGGTAAATTTACAGTAGGGCTCCACGCTGCTTTGTTTTCTAGTCTGGATGATGAAGAAGTCATGATTTGGAGCTTTTGGTGACTCCAGAGGGTTAATTTACATGTATGATCAATACAATAATCTGTTGATTGTAAAAGAAAAAGGAAAAAAAGTAGATAAGAAACATGCAAAGTGATTCGGTTTTGTGTTCTTCCATCAGTTGTCAGTGTTTTTTATGACACGGTGCTGTGACTGACTAAATGTTTCTGTTGGAAGACAACGTGTGTCAGTGTTTTGGTAGATTTGGTCAACTGTGTTAGTGTATTATTGTATTTTGGAAGTGTGTGTCTGTGTTTAGTTACACTGGGTGATTTTGACCATGAAATTAACTGTTTGGGGGATTGAGTGTATCAAGTGTGATGTGCGTTAACAGTTTTGAAAAAGTTTTTAAGGTTCTGACAAACGGGTCATAGCGGTTGTGAAAAACTGTAATACACTAACACAATTCACCAAATCTACCAAAACACTGACACACGTTGTCTTCAACAGAAACATTTAGTCAGTCACAGCACAGTGTCATAAAAAACACTGACAACTGATGGAATACAGTTTTTCACAACCGCTATGACCCGTTTGTCAGAACCTTAAAACCTTTTTCAAAACTGTTAACGCACATCACACCTGATACACACACTTTTCCAAACAGTTAATTTCATGCTCAAAATCACCCAGTGTAACTAAACACAGACACTAACTTCCAAAATACAATAATACACTAACACAATTCACCAAATCTACCAAAACACTGACACAAGTTGTCTTCAACACAAACATTTAGTCAGTCACAGCACCGTGTCATAAAAAACTGACAACTGATGGAACACAAACTCAATCACTTTGCGTGTGTCAAATCAACTTTTTTCCTTTTTCTTTTACAATCAACAGATTATTGTATTGATCATACATGTAAATTAACCCTCTGGAGTCTCCAAAAGCTCCAAAGCATGACATCTTCATCATCCAGACTAGAAAACAAAGCAGCTTGGAGCCCTACTGTAAATTTACCTCTAAAGTTTTGGCTGTAAACTCCATGAGGCCAGTTTCAGTTTGATGATGATATACCAAGTAAAACTGGAGACAAGCTCAAATATATTTAGTATAAAATGATAGAACTGGATGGAACCCTCTTATATGTTAGATTTGCGACCTTTGTTCACATTTCCAACATTTACTGTAAAATTCTTTATTGAGCATGATAGTGTTTTGAAAGTAAAAAAAGATTCAAAATCACATTTTACAGTATGTTGGACTGAAGGACTGAAAAAGACACAAAATGACTTACAAAGACATGAAAATGATTAAAAAATGGACAAAATAGCCCAAGACTTGTTAGAGACAATGTTTGTGATGATGTTCTTCATTTTTCATTTGTTGGCCATGAATTTTGTCCCTTTTTTGTACAACACTCAGTACAGAAAGCAATTTTGCCCCCAGCCCGGAGGTGCAACTCCTGGCCGCGCTGCGTTTTTACGCAGTGGGGAGCTTCCTGGAGGTGGTGGGGGACGGCACCGGCCTCAGCAAGGCACCGGTTTCACGGAGTGTGGCAGCCGTGACACCGATCCTCCTGCGCCATGCCCGGAGACACATCAGGATGCCCACCACGCGGGACGAGGTCCGCCAGTGGGGTATATATGCGTTAATGGCTTGATTACTACTCGGATACACCTGTTAGCTGTGATCACACACACACACACACACACACACACACACACACACACACACGTAGCCTTATTGCACAGGTGTGTGGGGTGACTTAAGCGCTGATAAAGTGGTGGGTGATCGATTTGCCTGGCATCGATTGATTTATATTTCAGCACCACGGCGGTGGACAGCTCCCACTAAGAGCTTCTTAAGAAGCTTCTTTGGCGGGATCTTAAGAAGGCAGTTACAGTTTTTCACAACCGCTATGACCCGTTTGTCAGAACCTTAAAAACTTTTTCAAAACTGTTAACGCACATCACACCTGATACACTCAATTCCCCAAACAGTTAATTTAATGGTCAAAATCACCCAGTGTAACTAAACACAGACACACACTTCCAAAATACAATAATACACTAACACAGTTGACCAAATCTACCAAAACACTGACACAAGTTGTCTTCCAACAGAAACATTTAGTCAGTCACAGCACCGTGTCATAAAAAACACTGACAACTGATGGAAGAACACAAACCGAATCACTTTGCATGTTTCTTATCTACTTTTTTTCCTTTTTCTTTTACAATCAACAGATTATTGTATTGATCACACATTTACAGTTTTTCACAACCGCTATGACCCGTTGTTCAATACTTTTACCGCTTTTTCAAAACTCTTCACACAGTTACCACAACATCAGCCTGTGTGGGCGATACAATTTACACAATTCTTCTTCTTTTGACACAAAATACACACATTTTACACATTTAAAATGAGTTTTAACTCCTTTTACACACAAGCTCAATCAAGACCAAAACAGTAGATGTTAACTGGTGAATTTTCAATTGCTTTCACACAGTTTGTCAAAACAGAAAACCTCATGTTCAAAACTAATGAATTGAAGATTACATTGATCAGCTTCTGCTCCTTTTTCTTTTTGTCTATTTGGCAATACAGTAATGAATGACAGCTGATTTTTTTTACCTCTTTACTCTACTGTAAGTCATTTTAATTTGCAATACAGTAAAGTGTTTACTGCAAATCCTGTCATTCACTATCTTCTTCTTTCATACGTAAACATTCTGCAAAGCTGCTCTGACATGGCTCGTTCACTTTCTGTACTGAGTGTTGTACAAAAAAGGACCAAAATTCATGGCCAACAAATGAAAAATGAAGAACATCATCATAAACATTGTCTCTATGGAGGCTATTTTGTCCATTTTTGAATCATTTTCATGTCTTTTCATGTCTTTGTAAGTCATTTTGTGTCTTTTTTAGTCATTCAGTCCAACATAAAATGTGATTTTGAATCTTTTTTTACTTTCAAAACACTATCATGCTCAATAAAGAATTTTACAGTAAATGTTGCAAATGTGAACAAAGGTCGCAAATACAACATATACGTAAGAGGGTTCCATCCAGTTCTATCATTTTATACTAAATATATTTGAGCTTGTCTCCAGATTTACTTGGTATATCATCATCAAACTGAAACTGGCCTCATGGAGTTTACAGCCAGAACTTTAGAGGTAAATTTACAGTAGGGCTCCACGCTGCTTTGTTTTCTAGTCTGGATGATGAAGAAGTCATGCTTTGGAGCTTTTGGAGACTCCAGAGGGTTAATTTACATGTATGATCAATACAATAATCTGTTGATTGTAAAAGAAAAAGGAAAAAAAGTAGATAAGAAACATGCAAAGTGATTCGGTTTGTGTTCTTCCATCAGTTGTCAGTGTTTTTTATGACACTGTGCTGTGACTGACTAAATGTTTCTGTTGGAAGACAACGTGTGTCAGTGTTTTGGTAGATTTGGTGAACTGTGTTAGTGTATTATTGTATTTTGGAAGTGTGTGTCTGTGTTTAGTTACACTGGGTGATTTTGACCATGAAATTAACTGTTTGGGGGATTGTGTGTATCAGGTGTGATGTGCGTTAACAGTTTTGAAAAAGTTTTTAAGGTTCTGACAAACGGGTCATAGCGGTTGTGAAAAACTGTAAATTAACCCTGTGGAGTCTCCAAAAGCACCAAATCATGACTTCTTCATGACATCCAGACTAGAAAACAAAGCAGCGTGGAGCCCTACTGTAAATTTACCTCTAAAGTTCTGGCTGTAAACTCCATGAGGCCAGTTTCAGTTTGATGATGATATACCAAGTAAAACTGGAGACAAGCTCAAATAGATTTAGTATAAAATGATAGAACTGGATGGAACCCTCTTACAGTATATGTTAGATTTGCAACCTTTGTTCACATTTGCAACATTTACAATTCTTTATTGAGCATGATAGTGTTTTGAAAGGAAAAAAAAGATTCAAAATCACATTTTATGTTGGACTAAAGGACTAAAAAAAGACACAAAATGACACAAAAAAAAGACACAAAATGACTTACAAAGACATGAAAGTGATTCAAAAATAGACAAAATAGCCCAAGACTCCAGATAATGTTTGCGATGATGTTCTTCATTTTTCATTTGTTGGGCATGAATTTTGTTCCTTTCTTTTGTACAACACTCAGTACAGAAAGTGAACGAGCCTATCAGAGCAGCTTTGCAGAATGTTTATGAAAGAAGAAGATAGTGAGTGACAGGATTTGCAGTAAACACTTTACTGTATTGCAAATGAAAATGACTTACAGTAAAGTAAAGAGGTAAAAAAAAATCAGCTGTCATTCATTACTGTATTGCCAAATAGACAAAAAGAAAAAGGAGCAGAAGCTGTGATCAATATAATCTTCAATTCATTAGTTTTGAACATGAGGTTTTCTGTTTTGACAAACTGTGTGAAAGCAATTGAAAATTCACCAGTTAACACCTACTGTTTTGGTCTTGATTGAGCTTGTGTGTAAAAAGAGTTAAAACTAATTTTAAATGTGTAAAATGTGTGTATTTTGTGTCAAAAGAAGAAGAATTGTGTTAATTGTATCGTCCACACAGGCTGATGTTGTGGTAACTGTGTGAAGAGTTTTGAAAAAGCGTTAAAAGTATTGAACAACGAGTCATAGCGGTTGTGAAAAACTGTAAGAACGCATCTGGGAAACACCCCTATCTTAGCGCTCCTTCTTAGCCGAACCCTTCTTAAGAGCCTTCTTAAGTCCTTAAGAACGAGCGAATCTGGGAAACGCGGCCAATGACAGGATTTGCAGTAAACACTTTACTGTATTGCAAATGAAAATGACTTACAGTAGAGTAAAGAGGTAAAAAAAAAAATCAGCTGTCATTCACTACTGTATTGTCAAATACACAAAAAGAAAAAGGAGCAGAAGCTGTGATCAATGTAATCTTCAATCTATTAGTTTTGAACATGAGGTTTTCTGTTTTGACAGACTGTGTGAAAACAATTGAAAATTCACCAGTTAACATCTACTGTTTTGGTCTTGATTGAGCTTGTGTGTAAAAGGAGGTAAAACTAATTTTAAGTGTGTAAAATGTGTGTATTTTGTGTCAAAAGAAGCAGAATTGTGTTAATTGTTTCGTCCACACAGGCTGATGTTGTGGTAACTGTATGAAGAGTTTTGAAAAAGCGGTAAAAGTATTGAACAACGGGTCATAGCGGTTGTGAAAAACTGTAACACAAACTCAATCACTTTGCATGTGTCAAATCGACTTTTTTCCTTTTTCTTTTACAATCAACACATTATTGTGTTGGGGTTAATTTACAGGTATATCATACATGTAAATTAACCCTCTGGAGTCTCCAAAAGCTCCAAATCCAGACTTCTTCATCATCCAGACTAGAAAACAAAGCAGCGTGGAGCCCTACTGTAAATTTACCTCTGAAGTTCTGGCTGTAAACTCCATGAGGCCAGTTTCAGTTTGATGATGATATACCAAGTAAAACTGGAGACAAGCTCAAATAGATTTAGTATCAAATGATAGAACTGGATGGAACCCTCTTATATGTTAGATTTGACACCTTTGGTCACATTTGACACATTTAAAATTCTTTATTGAGCATGATAGTGTTTTGAAAGGAGAAAAAAAAGATTCAAAATAACATTTTATGTTGGACTAAAGGACTAAAAAAGACACAAAATGACCCCAAAAAAAAGACACAAAATGACTTACAAAGACATGAAAAGACATGAAAAGGATTCAAAAATAGACAAAATAGCCCAAGACTCCATAGAGACAATGGCCGCGTTTCCCAGATTCGCTCGTTCTTAAGGACTTAAGAAGGCTCTTAAGAAGGGTTCGGCTAAGAAGGAGCGCTAAGATAGGGGTGTTTCCCAGATGCGTTCTTAACTGCCTTCTTAAGATCCCGCCAAAGAAGCTTCTTAAGAAGCTCTTAGTGGGAGCTGTCCACCGCCGTGGTGCTGAAATATAAATCAATCGATGCCAGGCAAATCGATCACCCACCACTTTATCAGCGCTTAAGTCACCCCACACACCTGTGCAATAAGGCTACGTGTGTGTGTGTGTGTGTGTGTGTGTGTGTGTGTGTGTGTGATCACAGCTAACAGGTGTATCCGAGTAGTAATCAAGCCATTAACGCATATATACCCCACTGGCGGACCTCGTCCCGCGTGGTGGGCATCCTGATGTGTCTCCGGGCATGGCGCAGGAGGATCGGTGTCACGGCTGCCACACTCCGTGAAACCGGTGCCTTGCTGAGGCCGGTGCCGTCCCCCACCACCTCCAGGAAGCTCCCCACTGCGTAAAAACGCAGCGCGGCCAGGAGTTGCACCTCCGGGCTGGGGGCAAAATTGCAGCGGGTTGCCCTCTGGATGTGTGGTGACACGAGCGTGACGAGGCGGTGGATCTCCTCCAACGACTGGACAGCCCGGTCCGACAGCACGTCGAGTGGGGAGAAGTGCTGACGCACATAAGCGTTTATATAAACCGTCTGGCTTCGCGCACGGCGACGCTGTTGGTTCGCAGCGAGAATATGCTGTATTGCAGCCATGGTGTCTCACATGCGTGGACTTCGGCAACGCCTTACAGTTTTTCACAACCGCTATGACCCGTTTGTCAGAACCTAAAAAACTTTTTCAAAACTGTTAACGCATATCACACCTGATACACTCAATTCCCCAAACAATTAATTTCATGGTCAAAATCACCCAGTGTAACTAAACACAGACACACACTTCCAAAATACAATAATACACTAACACAGTTCACCACATCTACCAGAACACTGACACAAGTTGTCTTCCAACAGAAACATTTAGTCAGTCACAGCACAGTGTCATAAAAAACACTGACAACTGATGGAAGAACACAAACCGAATCACTTTGCATGTTTCTTATCTACTTTTTTTCCTTTTTCTTTTACAATCAACAGATTATTGTATTGATCATACATGTAAATTAACCCTCTGGAGTCTCCAAAAGCACCAAATCCAGACTTCTTCATCACATCCAGACTAGAAAACAAAGCAGCGTGGAGCCCTACTGTAAATTTACCTCTAAAGTTCTAGCTGTAAACTCCATGAGGCCAGTTTCAGTTTGATGATGATATACCAAGTAAAACTGGAGACAAGCTCAAATAGATTTAGTATAAAATGATAGAACTGGATGGAACCCTCTTACAGTATATGTTAGATTTGACACCTTTGTTCACATTTGAAACATTTACAATTCTTTATTGAGCATGATAGTGTTTTGAAAGGAAAAAAAAAGATTCAAAATCACATTTTATGTTGGACTAAAGGACTAAAAAAGACACAAAATGACCAAAAAAAGACACAAAATGACCAAAAAAAGACACAAAATGACTTACAAAGACATGAAAAGACATGAAAAGGATTCAAAAATAGACAAAATTGCGCAAGACTCCAGATAATGTTTGTGATTATGTTCTTCATTTTTCATTTGTTGGCCATGAATTTTGTCCCTTTTTTGTACAACACTCAGTACAGACAGTGAACGAGCCATGTCAGAGCAGCTTTGCAGAATGTTTATAAAGAAGAATACAGTAAATGATAGGATTTGCAGTAAACAAAAAAAATCTGCATTTAGCTGTCATTCATTACTGTATTGTCAAATAGACAAAAAGAAAAAGGAGTAGAAGCTGTGATCAATGTAATCTTCTATCCATTAGTTTTGAACATGAGGTTTTCTGTTTTGACAAACCTTGTGAAAGCAACTGAAAATTCACCAGTTAACATCTACTGTTTTGGTCTTGATTGAGCTTGTGTGTAAAAGGACTTAAAACTAATTTTAAACGTGTAAAATGTGTGTATTTTGTGTCAAAAGAAGAAGAATTGTGTTAATTGTATAGCCCACACAGGCTGATGTTGTGGTAACTGTGTGAAGAGTTTTGAAAAAGCGGTAAAAGTATTGAACAACGGGTCATAGCGGTTGTGAAAAACTGTTATATAGACTTGCAGGTGGAGACCCTCTTGATGAGCTAAGTTCAATTACACCTGTCAGTTTCCCTCATATCTGTGAAATACCACAGGGTTGTTGATGTTTTTATAGCTACTGTAAACTCATATGCAGATGCCGGATGTGTGTGAAAACGTAAAGAGTCATAGTAATGATGATTTATTTTATTTATGTAGCTACAGGAACACATGGGCTTCTTTCTTTTTATATCGTTATTTTTCTTCTTATGCTATTATTTTTCTTGCGTCAATGTTCTGCAGCTATGAGCGCACATTCATCATTACGCAGGGTTTTAGTATTCCTTTGTGTCCGATATAACTTTCCCTGATGCGGCTGCACTGAGCGTTTGGTCGCTAAGAAGGCTGTTGAGAGTGGGTCAGGGCGATCTTACACTTCCTTCTTAGTGAAAGATCTTCTTAAGCTAAGAACGACTCTGGGAAACACTTCCTTCTTTCACAGCGCTCTTAAGAGCGTCCCTAAGACGCTCTTAGCGCTTAAGAGCTTCTTAAGCGCTAAGAGCGAATCTGGGAAACGCGGCCAATGTTTGTGATGATGTTCTTCATTTTTCATTTGTTGGGCATGAATTTTGCTCCTTTCTTTTGTACAACACTTTATAAAGAAGAAGACAGTAAATGACAGGATTTGCAGTAAACACTTTACTGTATTGCAAATGAAAATGACTTACAGTAGAGTAAAGAGGGGAAAAAATCAGCTGTCATTCATTACTGTAGCCTATTGTCAAATACACAAAAAGAAAAAGGAGCAGAAGCTGATCAATGTAATCTTCAATCCATTAGTTTTGAACATGAGGTTTTCTGTTTTGACAAACTGTGTGAAAGCAATTGAAAATTCATCAGTTAACATTTACTGTTTTGGTCTTGATTGAGCTTGTGTGTAAAAGGAGTTAAAACTAATTTTAAATGTGTAAAATGAAGAAGACTTTGAGCAGGATTCGGAGCGCGTCCGCGAATGGTGGGAGACGAAATGGATGGCCAAAGACCTCAAGTAAGTTCATTGCTAAATGTTGCTACAACTCAAAACACATCGATCATATTCAGTAGTTTCAATAACAGTACAGTAACCATTTTGACAGTCGTACTTATCAACATATATAGCGGGCCTTCATTGTAACATGTACAACGAAAGTACAATACAGTTTTTTACAACCGCTATGACCCGTTGTTGCATACTTTTAACGCTTTTTCAAAACTCTTCACACAGTTACCACAACATCAGCCTGTGTGGGCGATACAATTAACACAATTCTTCTTCTTTTGACACAAAATACACACATTTTACACATTTAAAATTAGTTTTAACTCCTTTTACACACAAGCTCAATCAAGACCAAAACAGTAGATGTTAACTGGTGAATTTTCAATTGCTTTCACACAGTTTGTCAAAACAGAAAACCTCATGTTCAAAACTAATGGATTGAAGATTACATTGATCACAGCTTCTGCTCCTTTTTCTTTTTGTGTATTTGACAATACAGTAATGAATGACAGCTGATTTTTTCACCTCTTTACTCTACTGTAAGTCATTTTCATTTGCAATACAGTAAAGTGTTTACTGCAAATCCTGTCACTCACTATCTTCTTCTTTCATAAACATTCTGCAAAGCTGCTCTGATAGGCTTGTTCACTTTCTGTACTGAGTGTTGTACAAAAGAAAGGAACAAAATTCATGCCCAACAAATGAAAAATGAAGAACATCATCACAAACATTATCTGGAGTCTTGGGCTATTTTGTCTATTTTTGAATCACTTTCATGTCTTTGTAAGTCATTTTGTGTCTTTTTTTAGTCCTTTAGTCCAACATAAAATGTGATTTTGAATCTTTTTTTTCCTTTCAAAACACTATCATGCTCAATAAAGAATTGTAAATGTTGCAAATGTGAACAAAGGTTGCAAATCTAACATATACTGTAAGAGGGTTCCATCCAGTTCTATCATTTTATACTACAGTTTTTCACAACCGCTATGACCCGTTGTTCAATACTTTTACCGCTTTTTCAAAACTCTTCACACAGTTACCACAACATCAGCCTGTGTGGGCGATACAATTAACACAATTCTTCTTCTTTTGACACAAAATACACACATTTTACACATTTAAAATGAGTTTTAACTCCTTTTACACACAAGCTCAATCAAGATCAAAACAGTAGATGTTAACTGGTGAATTTTCAATTGCTTTCACACGGTTTGTCAAAACAGAAAACCTCATGTTCAAAACTAATGGATTGAAGATTACATTGATCACAGCTTCTGCTCCTTTTTCTTTTTGTCTATTTGGCAATACAGTAATGAATGACAGCTGATTTTTTTTTACCTCTTTACTCTACTGTAAGTCATTTTAATTTGCAATACAGTAAAGTGTTTACTGCAAATCCTGTCATTCACTATCTTCTTCTTTCATACGTAAACATTCTGCAAAGCTGCTCTGACACGGCTCGTTCACTTTCTGTACTGAGTGTTGTACAAAAAAGGACCAAAATTCATGGCCAACAAATGAAAAATGAAGAACATCATCACAAACATTGTCTCTATGGAGGCTATTTTGTCCATTTTTGAATCATTTTCATGTCTTTTCATGTCTTTGTAAGTCATTTTGTGTCTTTTTTAGTCATTCAGTCCAACATAAAATGTGATTTTGAATCTTTTTTTACTTTCAAAACACTATCATGCTCAATAAAGAATTTTACAGTAAATGTTGCAAATGTGAACAAAGGTCGCAAATACAACATATACGTAAGAGGGTTCCATCCAGTTCTATCATTTGATACTAAATCTATTTGAGCTTGTCTCCAGATTTACTTGGTATATCATCATCAAGCTGAAACTGGCCTCATGGAGTTTACAGCCAGAACTTTAGAGGTAAATGTACAGTAGGGCTCCACGCTGCTTTGTTTTCTAGTCTGGATGATGAAGAAGTCATGCTTTGGAGCTTTTGGAGACTCCAGAGGGTTAATTTACATGTATGATCAATACAATAATCTGTTGATTGTAAAAGAAAAAGGAAAAAAAGTAGATAAGAAACATGCAAAGTGATTCGGTTTGTGTTCTTCCATCAGTTGTCAGTGTTTTTTATGACACTGTGCTGTGACTGACTAAATGTTTCTGTTGGAAGACAACGTGTGTCAGTGTTTTGGTAGATTTGGTCAACTGTGTTAGTGTATTATTGTATTTTGGAAGTGTGTGTCTGTGTTTAGTTACACTGGGTGATTTTGACCATGAAATTAACTGTTTGGGGAATTGAGTGTATCAAGTGTGATGTGCGTTAACAGTTTTGAAAAAGTTTTTAAGGTTCTGACAAACGGGTCATAGCGGTTGTGAAAAACTGTAAATCTATTTGAGCTTGTCTCCAGTTTTACTTGGTATATCATCATCAAACTGAAACTGGCATCATGGAGTTTACAGCCAGAACTTTAGAGGTAAATTTACAGTAGGGCTCCACGCTGCTTTGTTTTCTAGTCTGGATGTCATGAAGAAGTCATGATTTGGTGCTTTTGGAGACTCCACAGGGTTAATTTAAATGTGTGATAAATACAATAATCTGTTGATTGTAAAAGAAAAAGGAAAAAAAGTAGATAAGAAACATGCAAAGTGATTCGGTTTGTGTTCTTCCATCAGTTGTCAGTGTTTTTTATGACACGGTGCTGTGACTGACTAAATGTTTCTGTTGGAAGACAACTTGTGTCAGTGTTTTGGTAGATTTGGTCAACTGTGTTAGTGTATTATTGTATTTTGGAAGTGTGTGTCTGTGTTTAGTTACACTGGGTGATTTTGACCATGAAATTAACTGTTTGGGGAATTGAGTGTATCAGGTGTGATGTGCGTTAACAGTTTTGAAAAAGTTTTTAAGGTTCTGACAAACGGGTCATAGCGGTTGTGAAAAACTGTAACTGTTTGGGGAATTGTGTGTATCAGGTGTGATGTGCGTTAACAGTTTTGAAAAAGTTTTTAAGGTTCTGACAAACGGGTCATAGCGGTTGTGAAAAACTGTATTCATTATACCTTTTTAATCACGTCGCCAAGTCTATTTACCCATCATCTCTTGTTAAACGCTTCAACAAGAGAATCAGCTGGTTACGAGGAATGTATTACTGTTACATTAATTTATCAATTTAAATTTTAAATCATAATAAGACATGCAGCAAGAATGCGGCGGACGGGATACGAACCGGCGTCCCATGGTTTAAAATGCAACAGTTGAGAGTGTACTTCACCACTAGACTATCATGACACCACTATACTAGTGAAAAAAAAATCTATATATAAATAATAATAATAATAATAATTAAAAAAAAAATATATATATATATAATCTAAACTACGATAACTCTTTTTAGGACTACTTAAGATTAATTCTACATAAATATGCTGCGTCTTAAATAGGTGACGATTCAAATAGCTGGCTAATATGGTAAATTGGTGTATTTTAAGAGAGAAGCAGTTTTACAAACAGACCATATACCCGCCCCTACGGAGCGCTCAAAAAGGCGAGGGAACGCACCCAAGACGGGGCCACAATCTAGCTGTCTCCCTATTGGCTGGTGAAACACACTATTTTAAGCGCAGGGCGGGACATCGTTCAGTCTGAGCAGACACCTCAACCTGAGAGGACGTGCGTGTTCTGGGTGCGAGCACAAAAGTTTTGAGAGCGCAGAGTTGAGATCTGAGCGCGTAGACTTTAGATTTGAGTGCACACAGGACATATTTGAGTGCGAGCGAAATGTTTGTGTCCAGGAAGAAGAAATGTGAGCACAAGCATGTGATTTTTAAGTGCATGCACACATTTTGAAAGAAAGCAGCAGAAATCTGAGTGCGAGCGCAAAATGTGAGCATGAGGAGAACAAATCTGAGCATGAGAAAGACAAATTATGCTCTCAAACTGAAAATCTATTTCAAACTCCGATGACACAGATTTACTTCCATAGATACATTGCTACCCGATTCAAAGAGAAATTTAGCCTGAGTTCCCCTGCAACTACATCAGATGAGTTTTAAGCCATTTTTTCAGTTGTTGAAATCCATACAGTTGTAATGACAGGAGAACGGTTAACTTTATTCACATGATCAACAACATTTCAGTACGTGGTCAGGCAGATCTGGGTAATGAAGCAGGCGGCAACCTCTGGGTCTGAGCAGGGAGGCCAACCAGGAAGTGCCTTAAGCTGCATTCTACCGAAAATTCCAGCAGTTGGCACTAAGTGTGGCTGCAAAAACATTTCTGTCCATTTATTTCAATGCAAAATGAGAAAACTTCTCACTTGATTTATTACCTCAGAATTTTTTTTTCAGGACAACACTATGGTCTTAATCGCTAGTAAAAAATCTTCTTCAAGACAATTTGATGTTCATAGTTCAAATAATTGCGTCATTTAGAAGAAAATTAGATAAATAATCATGTGATTTGGGGCATGGCTACCTTTAGTTGGCAGGTCACTAACAAGGTGAGCCGTCATCAGGAGAGAAGCAGAACAATGTGTATCCACGGCAACATGTCATTAAAGTTATATGTAACGTTATATAAATATTAAAAAGGTTGGTCAGTGGTTGGACTAACAGCCACTCCAAGGAGTCGCTGTTCATTTTTCTGAGGTAAGTAACATACAGGTTTTTGTTTTTTGCTAGCCAAAATGAACATCCCAGTTAATGCTCCAGTTAATGCTAACATGAATTAGCAGCGACTTCTCTCAGTCAGGTTGAGGTTTAGAGAGGCGTGTAGTCAGTGTCGTCAGATCCCTCTCCTCCACAGTCCAAATATGGTCTGCTCCCCGTATCGGGAACAAGATGGCGACGAGTGTAACGATGAACTCGATGCTTCCAACGGGCCACAAACCAATGGGTGATGTCACGGTGACTGTGTCCATTATTTATACAGTCTATGTAATGAAGCAGCAAAACTGTGACCCGCTGTACCTACTGAACTTAAGCTGTGCATATCATTGATCAAACTAGTGCTGAATTACTCTTTATTTAGAGGCAGTGTTGCAGTGAGCAGGACTGATTCTTGGCACCATGTCACAGTATATAAGTATCACAGCATGAATTTATTTATATTGTGGGAGAGGATTCTGTCCATATGGACCACCTTGAATTTACATGTTGCTCCTGTGTGCTCAGTATGGCTGTCTCTGTGTGTCCCCTCTCTGCCACGCACTCTCTCTCTGTGCCAAATTTATTTTCAACAGAGTATTACACCTCCACAAACATTTAAGACACTTAAGACATTTTCTATGCACTTTCTCTCCTCCTCTCCTTCTTTTCTTCTCCTCTCCTTGTTTCCTCTCCTCTACCCTACTCTACTCTAGGACAGTAGGAAAAACACTTAAGATATTTTTATGGACTTTCTCTTCTCCTCTCCTTCTTTTCTTCTCCTCTCCTTGTTTCCTCTCCTCTACCCTACTCTACTCTAGGACAGTAGGAAAAACACTTATATATTTTTATGCACTACTCATCCTCCTCTCCTTGTTTACTCTCCTCTCTTTGTTTCCTTTCCTCGTTTCCTCTCTTTTTTCCTTTCCTTATTTCCTCGTTTCCTTTCCTTATTTCCTTTCCTCGTTTCCTTTCCTTGTTTCCTTTCCTCGTTTCCTTGTTTCCTTTCCTTATTTCCTTTCCTCGTTTCCTTTCCTTATTTCCTTTCCTCGTTTCCTTTCCTTATTTCCTCGTTTCCTTTCCTCGTTTCCTTTCCTTGTTTCCTTTCCTCGTTTCCTTGTTTCCTTTCCTTATTTCCTTTCCTCGTTTCCTTTCCTTATTTCCTCGTTTCCTTTCCTTATTTCCTTTCCTCGTTTCCTTTCCTTGTTTCCTTTCCTCGTTTCCTTGTTTCCTTTCCTTATTTCCTTTCCTCGTTTCCTTTCCTTATTTCCTTTCCTCGTTTCCTTTCCTTATTTCCTCGTTTCCTTTCCTCGTTTCCTTTCCTTGTTTCCTTTCCTCGTTTCCTTGTTTCCTTTCCTTATTTCCTTTCCTCGTTTCCTTTCCTTATTTCCTCGTTTCCTTGTTTCCTTTCCTTATTTCCTTGTTTCCTTTCCTCGTTTCCTTTCCTTATTTCCTCATTTCCTTTCCTCGTTTCCTTTCCTTATTTCTTCGTTTCCTTTCTTCGTTTCCTCTACTCTACTCTATAGTTTCAGTTAGGGGACAGGGTATCTTTAGGAGGGGATAGCAGTCAGCAGTAGATGCCATAAAATAGAAGTGTTGTACACCATCTGAAAGCTAAGACTAAAAAAACATTTAACTAGTGGGGCGGATTAGCTCAATATTTTACAACAATCGTTCACTTTGTGATAAAAGCATGAAATTTGGTAGATGTGTTGGTGAATATGTTTCGAACAAATCTGGATATTGGGCCACCTCAAAAGCGCCCCCTAGTGGCCGTGGCAGGCATTTGTTATACGAATAAATCAATGATGAATAAAAACTGCGCTTTTAATAATACCAACTGGTGATGAATTGTATATTGTTGGAAAGCCTGATTAGTCACCTTTACAACGAGGTACAGCTTGTAAGGATCGTGCATTCATGGAATGAGCAACGGGGCTAAACGTGTGGGTAGCACCCCCCAAAAATGTGCATCCCCTGTGTAGTGGGGCAGATTAGTTGAACAATCGTTCATTTTGTGATAAAAGCATCAAATTTGGTACACTCATTGCTGAATACATGTTTAATGAATCTGGATATTGGGCCATCGCAAAAAAAAATCTGATGTCTGTGGCGGCCATTTTTAAAAATGGCCATTTAAAAGCGGCCATTTTTAAAAATGGCCACCGGTGGTTATTGGCGTGGAATGCTTTGCCTACCCTTCAGCTGCTGTTTCATGTTTTCAGCACCACAAATATAATTTAGAGACATGTTAAAGTGACAAAAGCTTTATTACAGTCTAATAGAAAAGAACATTAACTTTGTATAACATTTTATTAGGTCTTGATATTCCCATTCACAGGCTACGGCCTCCTCTTTGGCTTGTATTCTTCTGTTGCTCCTTAAAAAGAAAAAATAATTTTCAATATTGTATGACCTGCAACAATAAAAACAAAACACATTTAGACAGAGAAAAAAATCATACATTTTAAAAATTCTACTAGGGTTACTTGTAGCAGGTTACTCTTACTGGCAAAATCCTTGTACTGAGGTGTGTGACTTAGTCAGGCGGCTTAGCCAAATAAAGGGGACACGCCGGACAAGAGCACCACATTTTTTCCACATACTCTCTATCATTATAGGTTTCAATTTTTAGTAGGAGCCCCTTCATCAAGATTGCGGTGATGGCAGCCATATAAAGTCTATGAGAAATGCTATATCTTCCAAGCCACTTACAAGGTCTATCTTGGTGTCAAAATATACATTTTCTGGGTCCAGGAATCATTTAAAGCTATTGAGAATATCACTAGAAGATTATTTGATCAAATAGATATGTTCATTTTCACTCAGACTGGGCAACTCGCTTCAAGTTGCAGCAGGGTGTCCTGAGTTGAAACTGTTTGGAATCAATGTTCACGGGAGAGTGTGGATTAGCTGCCATGTACACTGCTCAAAAAAATCAAGGGTACGCTTTCATCTCATGTCAGTTCTTGATCAACAAATTATTTACAGTGAGTCATCCAGTGATATTCACAATAGCTTTAAATGATTCTTTGACCCAGAAAATGTATATTTTGACACCAAGATTGACCTTCTAAGTGGCTTGGAAGATATATTGGTTCTCATAGACTTATGGCTTATGGCTTATATGGCTGCCATCTCCGATCTGCAATCTTGATGAAGTGGCTCCTACCAGTTGAAACTGGTAGGAGTTGAAACCTTTGGTGATAGAGAGCATGTGGAAAAATTTTAGTGCTTTTGTCCGGCGTGTCCCCTTTCTTCTCAAATCTGGTCCTAAGCCGCCTGACTAACTGTGATGGAGTTATAAAATACATTGAAAAAAAAGAAAAAAAGAACCACATGGGCAAAGGAGACATTACATATAGTGTGTGTGTGTGCCTGTGTGTGTGTGTGTGTGTGTGTGTGTGTGCAGAGAGGGATGTCCACATTCCACAGTACATAATTTAACAGTGTCTTATTAAGCTTTCACACCCAACAGCCACTGATACATGTTCCAAGCTAACTAGCTAGCTTAAGTACCTATTTTTGCTATCTTGCTAATTTGCTTTTCCGCCAAGGCCCATGATGATTGTTTTTCTCTTTAGCCTTTATGATGTTCATAGCATATTTTATTCATAATTATAACAGGTGAAATAAAATATTTAGACATACCTTGATGGACAGTGCACTGCACTGCTTGTCCCAGGAAGCAAATGCTAGCTAGCTCATTTGCTAGCTAGCTCGATGGCTAGCCCGATTGTGGTGGGGCAGGAAAAATAACTGAAAGAGTGTCTAACTGGATTTTTGTTAATTTAATATGTGTATTTACATTTTTTAATTTACGTTCGTATATTTAGTTTACATTTTTTAAATATTTTAAGAAATAATTTAAATATTTTTTGTAATTTTAACGAAGAAAATGACTGCTATGGCCACTAGGGGGCGAATTTGCGATGGCCCAATATACAGATTTGTTTGAAACATATCCACCAACACATCCACCAAATTGTGTGCTTCTATCGCAAAATAAACAATTCTTGTGATTTATTGAGCTAATCCGCCCCACAGGGGATGCACATTTTTGGGGGGTGCTACCCACACGTTTAGCCCCGTTGCTCATTCCATGAATGCACGATCCTTACAAGCTGTACCTCATTGTAAAGGTGACTAATCAGGCTTTCCAGCAATATACAATTCATCACCAGTTGGTATTATTAAAAGGGCAGTTTTTATTCATCATTGATTTATTTGTATAACAAATGCCTGCCACGGCCACTAGGGGGCGCTTTTGAGGTGGCCCAATATCCAGATTTGTTTGAAACATATTCACCAACACATCTACCAAATTTCATGCTTTTATCACAAAGTGAACGATTGTTCAGCTAATCCGCCCCACTAAACCTATTGTTCTCCAGCCTGAAAGCCTCATTTGTATTTGCAATATTAATAATTTATATAATAAAATATCAATACCAGGTACCCATGAATCTATCCATTATTTATATTGTCATGCAAAATATTGCAATGCTATAGATTGACAATATGTCATTACACATTTCAGAAATTACATTTAGTTGTTGTGATAGGTAAATGGTAAAACCTGATTATATTGGATAAGTGAACATTTATTTGTATTATTATTATCAACCAGGGCTCAGTCATGGCTGCTTGAGATTTTCCAGCAGTAAATATGGCCAAGCTTACAATTTCACTTAAAATACATTGACAAGCAAAACAAACCAAGTAAACCTTACAGACTGAACAGGTGGCAGTTAGAGCACAGTCCATACTTTACCTTGCAGAAGTGCACGAGAGCACAGAACTCAGTACAAAGCATTTGAGTGGCGTCATACGAATGTCTTTGAGGCGGATGGTGAAGCAGTTTGTTTTCTTGAACTAACAAAAACATTTTAAACCAATTAAAACTTTGACTTTCCTTTTAAAATTTTCCTCAAACATACAAAAACCTTTTTTTCCATATAACACAACATTCATACATCTACTGATATGAAGTTTTCATGCAACAATCTACCAGTGGAACCAGCAAATATTTTTTGCTACATCTGGTATTTTTGTACAATTTGTTGCTCAGTTTGTTTATCTTCTACAAATCTGCAATACTCAATTTTATGCCATCTAAAAATACATACACACAAAAAAAGATTCTTTGAATTGTTTGAGATATCTCAATTTTACACTAAATATATCTAATTATATCAGTTAAACCCTTAGTCTACTTAAATGAGAAAAAGACTGTATGTCGCTTTATTTAATGCATATAAAAGGACAATTGACAAATTTTCAAATAAGTTATTGTTAATGCTTGCTGTATCGAAATTGATACATTTTCAACACTATGAATAATGGTATCCATCACGTTTTTTTTAGGAATAACAATATCACACTGATTTAGAGGTCTTAAAAACTTGTGTATCAAATACTTGGCTTTATAGGGTATTCAAGATGTTTTAAGTTATCCTTAACAGACTAATATCAAATTATTTCAATACAAAATCAGTTGTTTAGTTAAGTTCAACTTCTTCAAACATGAATAAAAAGCATACTCTATGAGCAAGACTGAAAAGAACAGATATGTTACCGCTGACTAGATACTTCCTCAGGGCCTGTGTGATCTGGGCCACAGTGGTGCTCTGAATGCTACAGCCAAGCTGCTGGAGAAGGACACGATTCCCATAATGCAGGAGTCCACCCATGAAGATGGGGTAGAGCTCAAATGGCTGGCCTTCACTGCACTGCTTTGGCTGCGGGCCATGGACTCCCAGGAGGCTCTGCTCCACCTGATCCAGGACGTCCTCGTTGTGGCTGTCCTCGGTGCGGAACATCTCAGCCGCCATGGTTCTGATCAAATTTATTTTCAACAGAGTATTACACCTCCACAAACATTCAAAAGAATGTGTCTCTGGAATACAACATTATTAAAACAACAACAACATATCCACACATTCTCTTCAGTAATAGTCAGTTAGTTAGTTAGTTTACAGCAGGTCTAAACATTCACTTGTGACGTGCTCTCAAATAAATTGATAATACTACCTATACACCAGAAGACTTTGAAAAGATTTGGAAAAGACTCCTGGAAGACTTTCAGCTCACACCTGCTCACATCTAAAGACAAGTGTTTAGAGTTTTTAGTCACAGCCTAGTCTCACACTGAGATTCTACAAAGACTTATTTTAGCATTTTTTACCTACCATGCATTTTTTTTCCCTCATCATGCTCTCAGTAAAAATTTACTAAATGGAGGAGAAGCAGCTTTTGGCTCCAGCTGCTCTAGTGTGTGCAGTGGTTTGTGTTGAAAAAAAACAAAAACAATAAAAAGAAGAATAGACGCCACAAAATGCCCCTCACAAAACTGAAAAAGGGTTTCTGTTTTTCATGATATACATTTATGCCCTATTTAATTATGTGTTTAATTGAATATTTATATTTATCAGCTCTTTCAACTCTCATTTAGTTAATCATACATTAATGCCCCCAAAATCCCGCTTGTGGCCATAAATATATGACATCACTATATTTGTATTTGGACTGAGCTTACTATCATTATTGTGATGTTCCTTTTTCCTGTGGAAGTGGTTTTACTGGCCGGTCTGGAACCAGGGACCTTTTCCCCGCTCATATATTGGTTGTTGATTGTATTACATCACTGAGACTTGCGACCCAAACCCAAGACTAGGAAAAGACTGATATGAAACAGAGCAGATTACTACCTTAAACTTAACGATGGAGATGACAGGAGCGCACTGTGACTCCAGTAAAACTCCTAGATTTACTAAAGACTTTCTGTTTTTGGTCTGGGACTGTGGAAATCGTTTGGTGTAAGCCCAGCATAACAAAATAATAGAAAAAGCACACCACAAAAACACAACACACACACAGACATTGCGTGCCCAATGAGATGAACAAAGTGAAATATAACATTCATGCACATACTCATGCACGGAGCCATAACGTATCCACATTACGTGTGATCAAAAACACTATTGAATCATCTGAACACATTGGGCATTGAGCAGCAGAGTAAAGGACACAACGATGTTGCGCTCACCAGTGCTCTGAATTTACAGGGCAAGATGGCGTGGCTTGGCCTTGAAGGCATTTATTATTTCATCGGAGTCCAGTCTCTCCGCGAGCTGTTTTTCAAACATGAGCAACGAAATGCTGTTAAGTCTCTCTGTGAGCATTGTAGCTCTGCTGGTGGATTTAATCCTGTTCACAACCGAAAACAGGCGCTCCACAGAGCAACTTGTGACAGGCAGTGACAACAGAATACGCAGTAAACCGTTCATGTTGGGGAAAACATCTTTATCACATGAATCCAAGACTTCAATAAGGGACGAGGACTGATGTCCCCCGTCAACTTTACGCCTGATGAGTTGCCCAAACACAGTGGCCCTCATTTATCAAGCGAGCGTAGAAACCAGCACAGATCTGAGTGTATATTTCGTCATTCGACAGGGTTCACGTGGGATTTATCAAAAGATCGTATCTCTCCAATCACAGCGTAAAAATGATCGGCTGTTGATAAATGTGGCGGCTCGAAGCGAGCGTCATTTAAATGTCACGCCCTAATATATACCTGATTCAGAAGACTCGCCTTCAGAGTTTACGACACCGAAGGACGCAATGCGGCAAAAAAGAGGATCCCCCCCATCTTCCTGCGTTTTTAATATGGGAGCCAATGAGGCTGTTGGTGTGTGTTGGTGGCGTGTCTGTGCGTCCTACGCCCAAACTATAACTCTGACAGCTTTACAAGAAGATTGTGAGTGAGAAGACAAATTTTCCTACGTTTCTATGTATAAATTATTTCTGTAGAGTGGAATTTGCACCCCTTTTTGACAATTTTTTCTCTCCCTCTGCACACTAGAAAATAAATTGAGAAAAAAGTCTAGAAATATCTAGAAAAGCTTTAGAAAAATTTAGAGAAGGACAACCTAGGTGATATTGAAAAAAAATCTAGAGCTTTTCTAGATTTTTCTTGATTATTTTCTAGATTTTTCTTAATCTTTCTCTAGATTTTTCAAACGCATTTCTAGATATTTCTAGATCCTTTTCTGGATGTTCTAGATATTTGTTTTCTAGATCATATTCTAGATATTTTAAAAAAACTTTTTCTGGATTTTTTTCCCTAGTTTTTACAAGAGCATTTCTAGATCATTTTCTAGATTTTTCTAGATCCTTTTAGTTTTTTTAAATCTTTTCTAGATTTTTCTTAATCCTTCTCTAGAGTTTTCGAAAGCATTTCTAGATATTTCTAGATCTTTTTATGGATTTTCTATATATTTGGTTTCTAGATCACATTCTAGATTTAAAAAAAATCTTTTTCTGGATTTTTTTCCTAGTTTTTACAAGAGCATTTCTAGATCATTTTCTAGATTTTTCTAGACCCTTTTAATTTTTAAAAAATCTTTCTAGATATTTCTAGGTTTTTTTCTAGATTTTTTTTATCTTTCTCTAAATTTTTCTAAAGCATTTCTAGATTCTAGAGAAAAATCTAGAAAATCCAGAAGATCTAGAAATATCTAGAAATGCTTTCAAAAAATCTAGAGAAGGATCAAGAAAAATCTAGAAAATAATCAAGAAAAATCGAGAAAAGCTCTAGGAAAAACTAGGAAACAAATTGAAAAAATGTCTAAAAATATCTAGAAAAGCTTAAGAAAAACTTCGAGAAGGATCTAGAAAACTCTAGAAAGTGAGATTGAAAAAAAACCTAGAGATCTAGAGCTTTTGTGGATTTTTCTTGGTTATTTTCTAGATTTTTCTTAATCTTTCTCTAGATTTTTCAAAAGCATTTCTAGATATTTCTAGATCTTTTTCTGGATTTTCTAGATATTTGTTTTGTAGATCATATTCTACATTTTTTAAAAATCATTTTCTGGATTTTTTTCCCTAGTTTTTACAAGAGCATTTCTAGATCATTTTCTAGATTTTTCTAGATCCTTTGAATTTTTCGAAATGATCGAAAGTCAATGATTCGAAAAGATCTAGAAATGTCTAGAAATGCTTTCAAAAAATCTAGAGAAGGATCAAGAAAAATCTAGAAAAGCTCTAGGAAAAACTAGGAAACAAATTGAAAACTAGGCCTGCAAGCAGGACTGAACGGGACCGAGCAGAGTGGAGCCCTCGGAGGAGGCCACGTCGGGCGTGGCGCTGTGGGCTCAGTCCCTATGCGTCCCAAATGGCGTGTCTGTGTAAAACATGTTACTTCCCGTAGCCAGCGGGGGGCGCTATGACTGTGTGTGGGTATGTGGGTGTGTTCAGGGCTGGACCCTCATCACATATGAGAAATTTGGCACAGATTGGACAATGTATGGTTATACGGTCTCGTGTGTTGTGGCGAGACAGCATAATTTGCCGCCATGCCACGCCCACATAGTGTGACGGTCAGTAAAGCTTTTGATAACTTTTGATCCCAAAGGCCTTGTGATGGTACTGACCAACTTTGACGTTCATCAGGTTAAATCTGTAAGAGGAGTTCATTAAAATATGAAATGTGGTCATTTAATGAAAGTGGGCGTGGATATAGCATAAAGGGCGGGGCTTTAAGAATTATTATGATTTAGATGTGTTAAGGGCTGGACTCTGATGAAGCATGAGAAGTTTGGAGCAGATCGGACAAAGAATGGAGAAGTTATAACGATCTCGTGTTTTATGGCGAGATGCCATATTTTGGCGCCATGCCACGCCCACATAGTGTGACTGTCGGTAAAGATTTGAATAACTTTTGATCCCAAAGGCCTTGTGATCGTACTGACCAACTTTGAAGTCAATCAGGTTAAATCTGTAGGAGGAGTTCATAAAAATATGAAATGTGGTCATTTAATGAAAGTGGGCATGGATATAGTGTAAGGGGCGGGGCTTTATGAATTTTTATGATTTAGAAGTGTTAAGGGCTGGACTCTGATGAAGCATGAGAAGTTTGGAGCAGATTGGACAAAGAATGGAGAAGTTATAACGATCTCGTGTTTTATAACGAGACGCCATATTTTGCCGCCATGCCACACCCACATAGTGTGAAGGTCAGTAAAGGTGTTGATAAGTTGATAACCCTAACCCTTAGGGTTAAGTAACCCTAGCCCTAGGGTTAGGGCTAGGGTTACTTTACTTCAAACTTGGTCAGTACCATCACAAGGCCTTTGGGATCAAAAGTTATTCAAATCTTTACCGACAGTCACACTATGTGGGCGTGGCATGGCTCCAAAATATGGCGTCTCGCCATAAAACACGAGATCGTTATAACTTTTCCATTCTTTGTCCCATCTGCTCCAAACTTCTCATGCTTCATCAGAGTACAGCCCTTAACACTTCTACATAACAATTTTTTCATAAAGCCCCGCCCCTTATGTTTTATCCACGCCCCCTTTCATAAAATGACCACGTTGCATACTTTACATAACTTCTCCAACGGATTTAATCCCATTGACTTCAAACTTGGTCAGTACCATCACAAGGTTTTGGGGAACACAACTTATCAACACCTTTACTGACCTTCACAATATGTGGGCGTGGCATGGCGGCAAAATATGGCGTCTCGCCATAAAACACGAGATCGTTATAACTTTTCCATTCTTTGTTCCATCTGCTCCAAACTTCTCATGCTTCATCAGAGTACAGCCCTTAACACTTCTACATAACAATTTTTTCATAAAGCCCCGCCCCTTATGCTTTATCCACGCCCCCTTTCATAAAATGACCACGTTGCATACTTTACATAACTTCTCCAACAGATTTAATCCCATTGACTTCAAACTTGGTCAGTACCATCACAAGGCTTTGGGGAACACAACTTATCAACACCTTTACTGACCTTCACAATATGTGGGCGTGGCATGGCGGCAAAATATGTCGTCTCGCCATCTAACACCAGACTGGATAACTTCACCATACATTGTCCAATCTGTCCCAAATTTCTCACACGTGATGAGGGGCCAGCCCTGAACACACCCACGTGTCAATATTGACACACAGTCATAGCGCCCCCCGCTGGCAACAGCAAGTCACATGTTTTACGCCTAGCCCGAGCAGTAGGTTTCACGTAGAGACACAAAATTTGGTACACATATGAATCATGTGGAGACGCACCAAACAGCCTCTTGGAGCCATACCTCAAACCCAACAGGAAGTGTGCCATCTTGGTTTAAATATCGCACTATTCAGCGTTTTCTGCCATTTCTAGCTCGCATACTTTAACAAACTCCTCCAACAGATTTTACCCGATCAACTTAAAACTTGGTCAGTACCATCCCAAGGCCTTTGGGATCGAAAGTTATCGAAAGCTTTACCGGCGGTCACACTATGTGGGCGTGGCATGGCGGCAAAATATGGCATCTCGCCATAAAACACGAGATCGTTATAACTTTTCCATTCTTTGTCTGATCTGATCCAAACTTGTCATGCTTCATCAGAGCCCTTAACACTTGTAAATAACAATATTTCATAAAGCCCTGCCCCTTATGCTTTATCCACGCCCCCTTTCATCAAATGACCATGTTGCATACTTTACATAACTCCTCCAAGAGATTTAATCCCGTTGCCTTCAAACTTGGTCAGTACCATCAAAGGGCCTTGGGGAACACAATTTATAAACACCTTTACTGACCTTCACAGTATGTGGGCGTGGCATGGCGGCAAAATATGGAGTTTGCCATCTAACACCAGACATGTATAACTTGACCATACATTGTCCAATCTGTCCCAAATTTCACACAAGTGATTAGGGTCCAGTCCAGAACACACCCACGTGTCAGTAGTGACAAACAGTCATAGCACCCCCTGCTGGCAACAGGAAATAACATGTTTTACACCTACCCCGAGCACAGTGGTATGAGACCATAGACTGTATATAAATAATGAACGTAGTCACCGTGACATCACCCATTGGTTTGTGGATTGCCCGTTGACGAGTGTTATACTCGTCGCCATCTTGCGTCGCCATCTTGTTTCCGATACGCGGAGCAGACCATAATTGGACTGTGGCGGAGCGCGAGGGATCTGACGACACTGACTACAGCCTCTCTACATCAGCAACCCGACTGAGAGAAGCCGCTGCTAATTCATGTTAGCATTAATTGGAGCATTAACTGGGATGTTAGTTTTGGCTAGCAAAAAAACAAAATATATCTTTCTTACCTCAGAAAACTGAGCAGCGACTCCTTGGAGTGTCTGTTAGTCCAACCAAACACTGAACAAGACATTTTTACTGAACAAAACGTTCAAATAAACTGTCTTTAAGTGAAAATACAGTGAAAGGGTCAAAGTTATGAGACCAAACCGGTAAACGTCCTCTTTTCTATCTATATAACGTTATATATAACTTTATTGACACGTTGCCGTGGGTACGCATTGCTCTGCTTCTCTCCTGATGACGGCTCGCCTCGTCAGTGACCTGTCAATCAAAGGTAGCCCCGCCCCAAATCATATGATTCTTTATCTTCTATTTTCTTCTAAATGGGGCCATTATTAGAACTATTGACATCAAATTGTCTTGAAGAAGATTTTTTACTAGCGATTGAGACCATAATGTTGTCCCTGAAAATTTTTTCTGAGGTAATAAATCAAGTGAGAAGTTTTCAAATTTAGCACTGAAATGAATGGGCAGATTTCTTTTGCAGCCAAACTTAGCACCCCCTACTGGAATTTTCGGTGAATTGCAGGCTTTATGCACTTCCTGGTGGCCTCCATGCTCAGGCATGGAGACTGCCGTCTGTATGAGACACGCCATTTGGTACACATAGGGACTGAGCCCACAGCGCCCCCTTGAAAGTCAAAAAAATTCAGCCCCCCACGCACAAAATTTGGTAGATACATGTATCATGGGAAGACGTACTAAAAAGTCTCAAGAACCCATACCTTCAAACGTACAGGTAGTCAGCCATTTTGCATCAACAATGCCATTTCCTGCTGTTTTTGCCCATTTTCATAATATGGCGTCTCGCTATAAAACACAAGATTGTTATAACTTTTCCATACTTTGTCCGATCTGGTCCAAAATTGTCATGCTTCATCAGAGTCCAGCCCTTAACACTTCTACATCATAATATTTCATAAAGCCCTACTTTACATACCTCTTCCATCAGATTCAATCCCATTGACTTTAAACTTGGTCAGTACCATCCTAAGGCCTTGGGGAACACAATTTATCAACACCTTTACTGACCTTCACAATATGTGGGCGTGGCATGGTGGCAAAATATGGCGTCTCGCCATCTAACACCAGACTGGATAATTGACCATACATTGTCCAATCTGTCCCAAATTTCACACACGTGATTAGGGTCCAGCCCGGAACACACCCACATGTCAATATTGACACACAGTCTTAGGGCCCCCCGCTGACAACAGGAAGTAACATCTTGTAGACCTAGCCCCAGCAGTAGGTTTCACATAGAGACGCGAAATTTGGTACACACGTGATTCATGTGGAGCCAAAAAGCCTCTTGGACCCATAGCCTAAAACGTACAGGAAGTCAACCATCTAGGATCGAAAATGGCATTTCCTGTCCTTTTTACCCATTTCCACGTCGCATACATTAACAAACTCCTCCTACAGATTTCACCCAATTTACTTCAAACTTGTTCAGTACCAGCCTTTGGGATCAAAAGTTGCATGGCGGCAAAATATGGCATCTCGCCATCTAACAGCAGACTGGATAACTTGACCATACATTGTCGTATTGTTATATGGCGAGGTGCAATATGTAGTCGCCATGTCACGGCCACATAGTGCAAGGGTGAGTAAAGTTGTTGATAAGGTTTGTCCACCAAGGCCTTGTGATGGCAATGACCAACTTTGAAGTCAATGGGATGAAATCTGTAGGAGGAATTGGTTAAAGTATGCAATGTGGTAATTTTGTAAAAGGGGGCGTGGATAAAGCATAAGGGGCGGGGCTTTAAGAAATATTGTTATGTAGAAGTGTTAAGGCCTAGACTCTGATGAAGTATTAGAAGTTTGGACCAGATGGGACAAAGTATGGAAATGTTATAACGATGTTGTGTATAGTGGCGAGATGGCATATTTGGCACCATTCCACGGCCACATAGTGTGACAGTCAGTAAATGTGATGGTACTGACCAAGTTTGAAGTCAATTGGGTTAAATCTGCAGAGGAGTTTGTTAGAGTATGCGGGGTGGAAATGGGTAAAAACAGCAGGAAATGGCATGTTTGATGGCAAATGGCGGGCTTCGTGTACGTTTTAGGGTATGGGTTCTTTTTACATTTCAGAGCGGCTTCCCATGATAGACGTGCATAGAAAATTTCGTGTCAGTACAACATTCCTGTGCTGAGGGCTTAATTTTCTTGATTTTCGAGGGGGCGCTGTTGAGTCATTTTGCCACGCCCATTCCCGGGACCACTAGAATACGTACATTTCAGCGGAGATGTATGGATATTCCAAAAATGGAGAGTTTTTGAATATGATGAAGGCCCCAAAAAGGCTATTCATTTTCCGGAAGACAAAGAATAATAATGATAGACGGACCAATTACAATAGCACTTTCAGTGCTCGGTCCCTAAAAAGTCTAGAAATATCTAGAAAAGCTTTAGAAAAACTTCAAGAAGGATCTAGAAAACTCTAGATCTAGAAACCTAGAGCTTTTCTAGATTTTTCTTGATTATTTTCTAGATTTTTCTTAATCCTTCTCTAGAGTTTTTTTAAAAGCATTTTCTAGATATATTTCCAGATCTTTTTATGAATTTTCTAGATATTTGTTTTCTAGATCATATTCTAGATTTTTAAAAATCTTTTTCTGGATTTTTTCCTAGTCTTTACAAGAGCATTTCTAGATCATTTTCTAGATTTTTCTTGATCCTTTGAATTTTTTGAAATCTTTCTAGATCTTTATTATTTATTATTTATAATAAAGATCTAGATCCAGAAATTTTTATGAATTTTCTAGATATTTGTTTTCTAGATCATATTCTAGATTTTTAAAAATCTTTTTCTGGATTTTTTCCTAGTCTTTACAAGAGCATTTCTAGATTATTTTCTAGATTTTTCTTGATCTTTCTCTAGATTTTTCTAAAGCATTTCTAGATATTTCTAGATCTTTTTCTGGATTTTCTAGATGTTTGTTTTCTAGATTGTATTCTAGATTTTTAAAAAATAATTTTCTGGATTTTTTTCCTAGTTTTTACAATAGCATTACTAGATTATTTTCTAGATTTGTCTAGATCCTTTTAATTTTTGAAATCTTTTCTAGATTTTTCTTAATCCTTCTCTAGAGTTTTTTAAAGCAATTCTAGATATATTTCCAGATCTTTTTATGAATTTTCTAGATCTTTGTTTTCTAGATCATATTCTAGATTTTTAAAAAATCTTTTTCTGGATTTTTTTCCTAGTCTTTACAAGAGCATTTTTAGATCATTTTCTAGATTTTTCTTGATCCTTTGAATTTTTCGAAATCTTTCTAGATTATTTTCTAGATTTTTCTTGATCTTTCTCTAGATATTTCTAAAGCATTCTAGATTCTAGAAAAAAAATCTAGAAGATCCAGAAAAGATCTAGAAATATCTAGAAATGCTTTCAAAAAATCTAGAGAAGGATCAAGAAAAATCTAGGAAATAATCAAGAACAATCTAGAAAAACTCTAGGAAAAACTAGGAAACAAATTGAAAAAAAGTCTAGAAATATCTAGAAAAGCTTTAGAAAAACTTAAAGAAGGATCTAGAAAACTCTAGAAAGTGACATTGAAAAAAACCTAGAGATCTAGAGCTTTTCTAGATTTTTCTTGATTATTTTCTAGATTTTTCTTAATCCTTCTCTAGAGTTTTTTTAAAGCAATTCTAGATATATTTCCAGATCTTTTTATGAATTTTCTAGATCTTTGTTTTCTAGATCATATTCTAGATTTTTAAAAAATCTTTTTCTGGATTTTTTTCCTAGTCTTTACAAGAGCATTTTTAGATCATTTTCTAGATTTTTCTTGATCCTTTGAATTTTTCGAAATCTTTCTAGATTATTTTCTAGATTTTTCTTGATCTTTCTCTAGATATTTCTAAAGCATTCTAGATTCTAGAAAAAAAATCTAGAAGATCCAGAAAAGATCTAGAAATATCTAGAAATGCTTTTGAAAAATCTAGAGAAGGATTCAAGAAAAATCTAGAAAATAATCAAGAAAAATCTAGAAAAACTCTAGGAAAAACTAGGAAACAAATTGAAAAAAGTCTAGAAATATCTAGAAAAGCTTTAGAAAAACTTAAAGAAGGATCTAGAAAACTCTAGAAAGTGACATTGAAAAAAACCTAGAGATCTAGAGCTTTTCTAGATTTTTCTTGATTATTTTCTAGATTTTTCTTAATCCTTCTCTAGAGTTTTTTAAAAGCATTTCTAGATATATTTCCAGATCTTTTTATGAATTTTCTAGATATTTGTTTTCTAGATCATATTCTAGACTTTTAAAAATCTTTTTCTGGATTTTTTCCTAGTCTTTACAAGAGCATTTCTAGATCATTTTCTAGATTTTTCTTGATCCTTTGAATTTTTTGAAATCTTTCTAGATCTTTCTAGATTATTTTCTAGATTTTTCTTGATCTTTCTCTAGATTTTTCTAAAGCATTCTAGATTCTAGAAAAAAATCTAGAAAATCCAGAAAAGGTCTAGATATTTCCAGATGTTTTTATGAATTTTCTAGATATTTGTTTTCTAGATCATATTCTAGATTTTTAAAAATCTTTTTCTGGATTTTTTCCTAGTCTTTACAAGAGCATTTCTAGATTATTTTCTAGATTTTTCTTGATCTTTCTCTAGATTTTTCTAAAGCATTTCTAGATATTTCTAGATCTTTTTCTGGATTTTCTAGATATTTGTTTTCTAGATCATATTCTAGATTTTTTTTAAATAATTTTCTGGATTTTTTTCCTAGTTTTTACAATAGCATTACTAGATTATTTTCTAGATTTTTCTAGATCCTTTTAATTTTTTGAAATATTTTCTAGATTTTTCTTAATCCTTCTCTAGAGTTTTTTAAAGCAATTCTAGATATATTTCCAGATCTTTTTATGAATTTTCTAGATATTTGTTTTCTAGATCATATTCTAGATTTTTTAAAAATCTTTTTCTGGATTTTTTTCCTAGTCTTTACAAGAGCATTTTAGATCATTTTCTAGATTTTCCTTGATCCTTTGAATTTTTCGAAATCTTTCTAGATCTTTCTAGATTTTCTAGATTTTTCTTGATCTTTCTCTAGATATTTCTAAAGCATTCTAGATTCTAGAAAAAAAATCTAGAAGATCCAGAAAAGATCTAGAAATATCTAGAAATGCTTTTGAAAAATCTAGAGAAGGATTCAAGAAAAATCTAGAAAATAATCAAGAAAAATCTAGAAAAACTCTAGGAAAAACTAGGAAACAAATTGAAAAAAGTCTAGAAATATCTAGAAAAGCTTTAGAAAAACTTAAAGAAGGATCTAGAAAACTCTAGAAAGTGACATTGAAAAAAACCTAGAGATCTAGAGCTTTTCTAGATTTTTCTTGATTATTTTCTAGATTTTTCTTAATCCTTCTCTAGAGTTTTTTAAAAGCATTTCTAGATATATTTCCAGATCTTTTTATGAATTTTCTAGATATTTGTTTTCTAGATCATATTCTAGACTTTTAAAAATCTTTTTCTGGATTTTTTCCTAGTCTTTACAAGAGCATTTCTAGATCATTTTCTAGATTTTTCTTGATCCTTTGAATTTTTTGAAATCTTTCTAGATCTTTCTAGATTATTTTCTAGATTTTTCTTGATCTTTCTCTAGATTTTTCTAAAGCATTCTAGATTCTAGAAAAAAATCTAGAAAATCCAGAAAAGGTCTAGATATTTCCAGATCTTTTTATGAATTTTCTAGATATTTGTTTTCTAGATCATATTCTAGATTTTTAAAAATCTTTTTCTGGATTTTTTCCTAGTCTTTACAAGAGCATTTCTAGATTATTTTCTAGATTTTTCTTGATCTTTCTCTAGATTTTTCTAAAGCATTTCTAGATATTTCTAGATCTTTTTCTGGATTTTCTAGATATTTGTTTTCTAGATCATATTCTAGATTTTTTTTAAATAATTTTCTGGATTTTTTTCCTAGTTTTTACAATAGCATTACTAGATTATTTTCTAGATTTTTCTAGATCCTTTTAATTTTTTGAAATATTTTCTAGATTTTTCTTAATCCTTCTCTAGAGTTTTTTTAAAGCAATTCTAGATATATTTCCAGATCTTTTTATGAATTTTCTAGATATTTGTTTTCTAGATCATATTCTAGATTTTTTAAAAATCTTTTTCTGGATTTTTTTCCTAGTCTTTACAAGAGCATTTTAGATCATTTTCTAGATTTTTCTTGATCCTTTGAATTTTTCGAAATCTTTCTAGATCTTTCTAGATTTTCTAGATTTTTCTTGATCTTTCTCTAGATATTTCTAAAGCATTCTAGATTCTAGAAAAAAAATCTAGAAGATCCAGAAAAGATCTAGAAATATCTAGAAATGCTTTTGAAAAATCTAGAGAAGGATTCAAGAAAAATCTAGAAAATAATCAAGAAAAATCTAGAAAAACTCTAGGAAAAACTAGGAAACAAATTGAAAAAAGTCTAGAAATATCTAGAAAAGCTTTAGAAAAACTTAAAGAAGGATCTAGAAAACTCTAGAAAGTGAGATTGAAAAAAACCTAGGGATCTAGAGCTTTTCTAGATTTTTCTTGATTATTTTCTAGATTTTTATTAATCCTTCTCTAGGTTTTTCAAAAGCATTTCGCGATATTTCTAGATCTTTTTCTGGATTTTCTAGATATTCGTTTTCTAGATCATATTCTAGATTTTTAAAATCTATTTCTGGATTTTTTTCTATTTTTAATGAAGTATTTTTAGATCATTTCACAGATTTTTATAGATCCTTTGGATTTTTCAAAATCTTTTCTAGATATTCCTAGATTATTTTCTAGATTTTTCTTGATCTTTCTCTAGATTTTTCTAAAGCATTCTAGATTCTACAAAAAAATTGAAAAATGAAAAGGATCTATAAAAATTTAATTTTTCAAAATCTTTTCTAGATGTTTCTAGATGTTTCTAGATTTTTCGTGATCCTTCTCTAGATTTTTCTAAAGCATTTCTAGATTCTAGAAAAATAATCTACAAAATCTAGAAAAATATCTAGAAATATCTAGAAATACTTTAGGAAATCTAGAGAAGGATCAAGAAAAATCTAAAAAATAATCAATCTAGAATCTAGAAAAACTCACAGAAGAATTAGGGAAAAAATCTAGAAAAAAGTCTAGGAATATCTAATTTTTTTTAGAAAAATTAAAAGGATCTAGCAAAATCTAGAAGCTCACCTAGAAAAAATCTAGAAAATCCAGGAACAGATCTAGAAATATCTAATAATGCTTCAGAAAAAAATGAGAAGGATATTAGATATTTTTTACTTGTTTTGGAAAGTCTTGACAAGCCAAATTTTCTTGTTCCATTGGCAGATCATTTTGCTATTTTAAGCAAAATACACCTCATTTTTAAAAGAAATTAATTTAAACAAAACACAACATAAATCACCAATTGACAAACACAGTAAAAAAAAAAAGAAAAGAAAAAGAACAACAACAATAAAATCACAAAACCAACCAAAATTAGTAAATAAATAAATAAATAAAACAATAATAAATAAGAACTTTAACACATTAAATAACATAGTTAAAAAACGAAACTAGTCACAAACAAACATCAAACATAACTAGAAAATTTCCTCTGGGGAAATTCTGAAAGGGCCATGGTATGGAGTAAGATCGCTGTCAAAAAGATGTGTCCATGTTATAAGCATTCGTATTTGTAATGATAAACATTTGTGTGTAAATAAAAAAGTTGTACCCAAAATTCTGCTGTCACACACATGAGTCTGATAAATTATTAGGGTTAGGATTGTTTTTATGTGAGTATGAATCTAAAAGCTGTGAGTGCAAAGTCTTGTGAATACAACTCTAATTTCTACGACTACGAGTCTTCACTGTGAACACGAATTCAAGTTTGTGGGTACGAGTCGAAAAACTGTTGAAATGACGTCACAGGCAGGTCACAGGCAGGTCACAGGGAAAAGCAATCGAACCCCGAAAAATGCGCCGAAGGATGGCTGACAACATGGACACAGTCGGGGAAGCATCATCATCATCATCACAGGTAAAGTAAATAACACATCCAACATTTATTTATTTTTATTTAGTTGTTTATTTCATGAAATTGTACTGTTTTAAATAATATGAAGTTTATGGACGTTAAGACATTCTGCTTTAGCTTACAAGCTAACGACCGGAGAATCAAACGAGGGAACGCATGCATTAGGCTAAATGCCACTGTTAACATAGTCATTTACCAACATACAGTACTCTATCCCACATAGGCTGGACAGACATAAAAAATAATTTTGTATTTATAGCAAAATAATGTATGCCAATCATTAGCATGCAAGTTAATACAACAAATATCAATTATTAAATTATTAATTAATATTACTAGTCTGGACCGATGCAAACCACACTTGTGTGTGTGATCTCAGATATACACGTATATAATAAATAAATTCTGGATTGATAGTAAACTGCTGTCAGGACTCTGACTAATTCTATTGTTTGGTTACACAAGCAGTAACTGACATGTGGTTAGCTTGTAAGCTAAAGCAGAATGTCTTAACGTCCATAAACTTCATATTATTTAAAACAGTACAATTTCATGAAATAAACAACTAAATAAAAATAAATAAATGTTGGATGTGTTATTTACTTTACCTGTGATGATGATGATGATGCTTCCCCGACGGTGTCCATGTTTTTTTTTTTTTTTTTAAATAAACTTTATTAAGGCAGTTGGGTGTAATACAAAAAATACATCAGAATGTCGCCAGGGGGTTTCAATAAATCATAAAGAGGTTGTCATACAAAAATATTATAAAAATTACAAATATTCAGAGTTTTAGCAGCTTTCAAATTAGTAGAGTCTTTAATAGAATTAATATACTGCTTGGTTTCACTTATAAATATAGAAAAGAGGGGTTTTTTTTGTGTATCGAGATTTATGTATGTGATATTTTGCCAATAGTATAATTAGATTTATAATGTAATATTGATTTTTTTTTGTGTATGGGAAGTCAGTGAAACCAAACAGTATATTTTCAAAACAAAGGGACAAATTAGGTTCAATTGAAAAAAAAAGGAAGTTACAAATATCTTTCCAGAACTTAGACGAAAAAGGGCAAGACCAAAATAATTGAAAAATACTTTCAGGGTGTCCTTCACAAAAAAAGCAATTCAAATCTAAATCTTTTTTAAAACGTTGAAGAAAAATTTTAGTGGGGTAGATTCTATGAATTATTTTAAAAGAAATTTCTTTGATCTTATTGTTGACTATATATTTTGCTGGCAAATTCCAAATCTTCTCCCAATTAAGGCTATCAATAAAATTATTCCAATAAGCAATGATGTAGGGGGTTGATACAACTTCTTTCTGAAACAGTGAACGTATTTTTCGGTTATTGTTGCGTGTAGAAGAGAAACAAATTTGGCCAATTTCATGTTTGGATGGATCAAGGGGCAAAATAGTCGGATTTTGTGTTAAAGTGCATCTAAATAACATAATTACACCTAGAGGGATAGCATTGATAACAATATTATATTCATTAATAGGAATTGGGATTCTATATTTTATGACAAATTCCTGATATGTAAGTAAGGTACCATTTGAGTTAAATAACTGATGAACTAGGAGTATATTGTGAGTAAACCAATAGGGGTAAAATAAGGATTTGTTTCTATATATAATGGCCGCGTTTCCCAGATTCGCTCGTTCTTAAGGACTTAAGAAGGCTCTTAAGAAGGGTTCGGCTTAGAAGGAGCGCTAAGATAGGGGTGTTTCCCAGATGCGTTCTTTACTGCCTTCTTAAGATCCCGCCAAAGAAGCTTCTTAAGAAGCTCTTAGTGGGAGCTGTCCACCACCGTGGTGCTGAAATATAAATCAGTCGATGCAAGGCTACGTGTGTGTGTGTGTGTGTGTGTGTGTGTGTGTGTGTGTGATCACAGCTAACAGGTGTATCCGAGTAGTAATCAAGCCATTAACGCATATATACCCCACTGTGGATACGCACACACATGAGAATGGAGAAAGCAGGCAGCAAACGCAGCAAGAGGTCACCCTCGTTTACTGCAGAGGAGATGGCCACATTAGGGGACGAGGTCTGGCAGCACCGCGAGGTGTTATTTGGGGGAGCAAGGGGGAAAAAAGATATAACATTAAAAAACCGCATTTGGCAGGCAATTGGCGCAGGAGGATCGGTGTCACGGCTGCCACACTCCGTGAAACCGATGCCTTGCTGAGGCCGGTGCCGTCCCCCACCACCTCCAGGAAGCTCCCCACTGCGTAAAAACGCAGCGCGGCCAGGAGCTGCACCTCCGGGCTGAGGGCAAAATTGGGGTTGCCCTCTGGATGTGTGGTGACACCATAGACTGTATATAAATAATGGACGTAGTCACAGTGACGTCACCCATTGGTTTGTGGACTGCCCGTTGGAAGCCTCGAGTTCAGCGTTACACTCGTCGCCATCTTGCGTCGCCATCATGTTTCCGATACGCGGAGCAGACCATAATTGGACTGTGGCGGAGCGCGAGGGATCTGACGACACTGACTACATGCATCTCTACACCGGCAACCCGACTGAGAGAAGCCGCTGCTAATTCATGTTAGCATTAACTGGAGCATTAACTGGGTTGTTAGTTTTGGCTAGCAAAAAAACAAAAACAAAATGTATCTTTCTTACCTCAGAAAACTGAGCAGCGACTCCTTGGAGTGTCTGTTAGTCCAACCAAACGCTGAACAAGACATTTTACTGAACAAAACTTTCAAATAAACTGTCATTAAGTGAAAATATAGTGTGAAAGGGTCAAAGTTATGAGACCAAACCGCTAAACGTCCTCTTTTCTATCTATATAACGTTATATATAACTTTATTGACACGTTGCTGTGGATACGCTCCGCTTCTCTCCTGGTGACGGCTCGCCTTGTTAGTGACCTGTCAATCAAAGCTAGAAACGCCCCATATCATACGATTCTTTATCTTCTATTTTCTTCTAAATGGGGCCATTATTAGAACTATTGACATCAAATTGTCTTGAAGAAGATTTTTTACTAGCGATTGAGACCATAATGTTTTCCCTGAAAATTTTTTCTGAGGTAATAAATCAAGTGAGAAGTTTTCAAATTTAGCACTGAAATGAATGGGCAGATTTCTTTTGCAGCCAAACTTAGCACCCCCTATTGGAATTTTCGGTGAATTGCAGGCTTTATGCACTTCCTGGTGGCTTCCATGCTCAGGCACGGAGATTGCCGCCTGGGTGACACGAGCGTGACGAGGCGGTGGATCTCCTCACGAGGAAGCCGGTACTTGGACTGGACAGCCCGGTCCGACAGCACGTCGAGTGGGGAGAAGTGCTGACGCACATAAGCGTTTATATAAACCGTCTGGCTTCGCGCACGGCGACGCTGTTGGTTCGCAGCGAGAATATGCTGCATTGCAGCCATGGTGTCTCACACGCGTGGACTTCGGCAATGCCTTTATATAGACTTGCAGGTGGAGACCCTCTTGATGAGGTTCCAGCTGAGTTCAATTACACCTGTCAGTTTCCCTCATATCTGTGAAATACCACAGGGTTTTTTATGTTTTTATAGCTACTGTAAACTCATATGCAGATGCCGAATGTGTGTGAAAACGTAAGGAGTGATAGTAATGATGATTTATTTTATTTATGTAGCTACAGGAACACATGGGCAATTCTTTATTTTTATATCGTTATTTTTCTTCTTATGCTATTATTTTTCTTGCGTCAGTGTTCTGCAGTTATGAGCGCACATTCATCATTACGCAGGGTTTTAGTATTCCTTTGTGTCCGATATAACTTTCCCTGATGCGGCTGCACTGAGCGTTTGGTCGCTAAGAAGGCTGTTAAGAGTGGGTCTGGGCGATCTTAGACTTCCTTCTTAGTGAAAGATCTTCTTAAGCTAAGAACGACTCTGGGAAACACTTCCTTCTTTCACAGCGCTCTTAAGAGCGTCCCTAAGACGCTCTTAGCGCTTAAGAGCTTCTTAAGCGCTAAGAGCGAATCTGGGAAACGCGGCCGTCTTTATTGTTCCATATATAGTATCTATGCGGGGAAAAGTTATGTTTGTAGATTAATGACCAGGAAAGAAGCATCTGTTTGTGAAAGTTGGATAATTTCAGGGGGATTTTTTCAATATTGTAATTACAAAATAAGAGGAAATTAAGGCCTCCTAATTTAGAGAAAATAAAGTTTGGTATGAAGTTCCAGATTGAAGAGGGGTTCTTAATGAATTGTTTAAGCCAGTTAATTTTGAATGTATTATTCAGAGTGTGAAAATCTAAAAAATTAAGACCGCCCTTATCATATGTATTCATTATTACTGATTTTCTAATATAATGGGTTTTGTTTCGCCATACAAAGTTAAATAGCATCTTATCAATGTTTTTTGAGATCTTTTTATTAACATCAAGAGATAAAGCAGCATATGTAAGACGGGAAAGACCTTCAGCTTTGGTTAGTAATATTCTGCCTTTCAATGACAAATCTCTCTGCAGCCATTGATTTAATTTCTTTTGAGTTTTGTCAATAATAGAGTTTAAGTCGCATCTGGCTTCCTTATCTTTAGTAATGACAATACCTAAGTAAGTGATAGTGTCTTTTATAGGTATATTACACATGGAAGAGATATTACATGATTTAAGAGCAAGCAGTTCACACTTCTTTAAGTTTAAACAAAGTCCGGAGGCAATAGAGAAAGTATTTATCAAATCAATGACGGTGTCCATGTTGTCAGCCATCCTTCGGCGCATTTTTCGGGGTTCGATTGCTTTCCCCTGTGACCTGCCTGTGACCTGCCTGTGACGTCATTTCAACAGTTTTTCGACTCGTACTCACAAACTTGAATTCGTGTTCACAGTGAAGACTCGTAGTCGTAGAAATTAGAGTTGTATTCACAAGACTTTGCACTCACAGCTTTTAGATTCATACTCACATAAAAACAATCCTAACCCTAATAATTTATCAGACTCATGTGTGTGACAGCAGAATTTTGGGTACAACTTTTTTATTTACACACAAATGTTTATCATTACAAATACGAATGCTTATAACATGGACACATCTTTTTGACAGCGATCTTACTCCATACCATGGGGGCTACTGCCGGTGTGTGTACACTATGATGAGATTCTTCAGATAACTATGCCCTTTAACCTCAAAAAGTGTGTGTGTGTGTGTGTGTGTGTGTGTGTGTGTAATTCAAATCACATAAAGTTATCTGTGTGTGTGTGTGTGTGTGTGTGTGTGTGTGCGCGCTCGCGCGTCTGTGTGTGTCCGTGTGTTTGAAGCATGTGTATGCATATGTGGGGAATGTGCACGCTTACGTGCATGTGTGTGTGTGTGTGTATCTGTAACTGTAATCACATCAAAGATCAAAGGCAATCAGATCAAAGCAATCAACGGAATTAACTGACACCTGCTAATGTCCCGGAACATTGACAGTAACCACTTAAATCCAAGGCTCTTTATGAGCATACCATATCTCCATCGCACATTTATTGTGGGGTAGTATAGGTACAAGAAAGCAATCATAGAATTCTGCAACAGTGCTCCTACAGTGGAAATAATCAATAAGGTTCGCTCTTAATACCCATTAAACAGTCTCATGCGATCTTTAACATCGTCATTCACTTTTAATATCTTCATATTGTGAGCTACTTTTATCTCTGGTCATGGAAATAATGTAGTTGATGCTATGAAGTTCAAAACTATATGCCTCAAGGCCAAGCCCTCCATCATGCCATGCCCTCCATTCTATCAGCTGACTCTCGATTAAGCAAATCCAACCTCTGAAGGATTTCATGTTCTGCACCAAATATATGAGACTTGGTTTAACCAAAAGCACCATTAGAGCTCATGATTCAGCCTTGTATTTCTTTCTTCTTTCTGTGCCAGTCTCCTCCTTAGTCCTGTACCTATAAAGATCTCTGTAGCTTGGCATTCATTGTATTTTTATTAGGATCGTGCCATCTGCAAGTGCAAGTAGCATAGCATGCTAGCAGGGTTTCAGTACCATATAAGATGCCAAAACCCAGCCTCCCAGAGCATTCTTGGGAATCCCTCACTTCAGCTGCTTCTCAAAGGCTTTAAAAGGTGCATCCTCAGGCAATGACCAAGACAGCTGTTATCTATTTCAATGGTGCATAGGTTGATGTCAAGGTCAAAGGAATGTCGTTTTACTATATGATATTCAATGCTAGAATACATTTTTCTAATGGCTCTCTGGGTTTCTAAGGCGTGGCAACTATACTACTAGATCAAATTCATTCAACTCACATTATCCTTGCAAGAAACTAATTTTACCTTCTGTCCTTTTCTTCCATGATGAATACCTGAGTCTTCACTTCTCGACGGATCCTTCAGCACCTCTGTTCATCACTGGTGGACCAAACCTCCGACAAGATCCTGGTTCTCTTCGAAGCTGCACAGTCTATGCCTGAACTGTGGCATACCTCCAGAACGATACATTCCTCATTCTTTAAGAATGGCAGCTACATCTGCAGCATCATCTGCCCATCTCCACATTAAAAATCATGGGCAGATGTTGATCCTCAGTGTACTAACGACATTTCAGGTTTAACAAGAATGAGAGCCTGCATGCTCAAAAGCTCTTGACTTCCTGCAACCTGGTCATATTCAAAGAATAGATATTTGCAGCTAATCCCCGCCTAATTTCATTACCGCATCAGGTGGTTTGCTGGATCATTGATCTCATAGTTTGTGCATGTGCTGTTTTGAATTTCAGGACTCTGCTTTCACCATTAATATTTTGCCAGATGGCCTAATGATTCCAGTAGGTAGCATATTCCCCTCGTAGCCGCTGAGTGCTTGGGGAATGGCCTAACGGCGGCGGTTGCCAGGCCACACATAGCAGTTGCACTAGATAGCATATTCCCCTTGCAGCCGCTGTGCTCTTTGGGAATGGCCTCATGGCGGCTGGTGCCAGGCCACACATAGCAGTTGCACTAGATAGCATATTCCCCTTGCAGCCGCTGTGCTCTTTGGGATGGCCTCATGGTGGCTGGTGCCGGGCCAACACATAGCAGTCCCAATAGATAGCTTATTCCTCTTGCAGCCGCAGTGCTCTTGAGGAATGGCCTCACGGCGCGGTGCCAGGTCACACATAGCAGTTGCACTAGTTAGCATATTCCTCTTGCAGCCGCTGTGCTCTTGAGGAATGGCCTCACGGCGCGGTGCCAGGTCACACATAGCAGTTGCACTAGTTAGCATACTCCTCTTGCAGCCGCTGTGCTCTTGAGGAATGGCCTCACGGCGCGGTGCCAGGTCACACATAGCAGTTGCACTAGATAGCATATTCCTCTTGCAGCCGATGTGCTCTTGAGGAATGGCCTCACGGCGGCGGTGCCGGGTCCTCACATAGAACATCAGCGCTAGGCTCTGAATCTTTTGGTTTTTGGGGGATTTATTGCATCACTCCTCAATACCTCATGTAACTGCTGAGGAGTGATAAGTCGGAGCCTAGACGCCAAATCTAATCTATGTTTATTGTCCAATAAACACATTTTGCATCACGTGAGTTGTCTGACTGAAATGGAGCGATGCCTGCGAGCTAGTTCAGGCAGGCATCGTGTGTGTGTGTGTGTGTGTGTGAGAGAGTAAGTGTATTTGTGTGTGTGTGTGTGTGTGTGTGTGTGTGTGTGTAGCGAAAATCGCATAAAGTAACCTGTGTGTGTGTGTGTGTGTGTCTGTGTGTGTGTGTGTGTGTGCGTGTGTGTGTGTGCGTGTGTTTTTGAAGCATGTGTATGCATGTGTGAGGAGTGTGCGCATTTACGCGCATGTGTATGTGTGTATCTGTAACTGTAATCACATCAAAGATCAAAGGCAATCAGATCAAAGCAATCACACACACACACACACACACACACACACACACAGGTAACTTTATGTGATTTTAATTACACACACACACACACACACACACACACACACACACACACACACACACACATTTTGAGGTTAAAGGGCATAGTTTGAAATCTCTGAAGAATATCATCATAGTGTACACACTGGCAGTAGGCCCTTTCAGAATTTCCCCTGGGGAAATTTTCTAGTGACTTTAGTTATATTGATGGTTTTATGTAAGAAGTGTTTTAATTTTGTAAAGACAGAGCTCATTTAATTTACATACTATACTGAGGCTAGTCACTTTAAATTTGTCATCTTTTATGTTAAATCTCGACCTATAAAGTAACTAAAGCTGTCACCTAAATGTAGTGGAGTAAAAAGTAAAATATTTTCTTAAAAATGTAACGGAGTAGAAGTAAAAAAGTTACGTAAGGTTGGCCATTGTTTTTTCAGAGCATCCAATTACAGTTATTTGAGATCGCTTATAGGTAGGCTCCATTGGCTGGCTGTTGCAACATGCAGCTCCATTATCATCAATTCAAATTAAATTATTCATCAAACCACATGGAAGTATATTAAATATCTAAAATTAGGCCTACCTGGACAATAAAATGCTTCTTACATAAATATATTTTTGGTGCAGATACTTTGTTCTGTTACTGAAGTAAGTTTTGAATGCAGGACTTTTACTCTAGTCATTTCACAGTGTGGTATTAGTACTTTTACTTCAGTAGGGGCTCTGAATACTTTTTCCACCACTGGACTTTTCTTTGCTAGACATTTAGCAGGGGGGAGCAAAGACAAATAAAACACATAAATATATAAACTGTCAGGATGTTCTTCTTATAGCATCTGTTGCTCCTTTTTCCTGGTGGACAGAGACATCAACGTGCATGATGTCTGAGTGGATCAGCTGGTCAGCCTGCAGTGTGTCCTGCGGGATGGGGATAAGGTCCAGAGAGCGATATGTCAAACAGTATCCCGAGGACGGCTCGCTCTGCCAGCTCCAAACTGGGGAGACGGAGAAGTGTGTCGTCAACGATGAATGCTGTGAGTCTTTTTTGAAATGTATTGCTGTGTGAGTTTGTGACTATGTGTTTGATTCTGTCAGGAAATTTAAATTAGCTTATGAAGCAAATCAAGTTTTTTCAAGTTTTCTACTATAATAAATTGTCTTTCATGATGTATCCAAATCAACATACTCTCTAATGAGTTGTGCCTCATATATTAGTTATGTTCACATCTACAGGTGTAGTAAGTGAAGTGCAATTCTATGTCTATCTAAATTGCTATTTTATTATATTAATAATAATAATAATAATAATAATAATAATAATAATAATAATAATGACTTTATTTATACAGCACCTTTTAAAAACAGCAGCTTACAAAGTACGTCAACAGAGAACAGTAAATTACAAAGAGAATAGGGGTGTTTCCATGACAGTCCAATACCCGTAATGAGGTGGGTCTCACTCGCCGAAATGCCCCTAATTTGAATATGAGCCGTCCTGAGCGGTCTTTTGACCGGACTCTTTTTGGCCCTGTCGCAGAGCAGAGACATTTTTTTCCACTGAAAAAAGCCTGGTTGCTGATTGGATAGAATGCTAAGCAGGATGTGATGTAGTACTCGACGCCACAACAAGAAGCGCCATTTCTAAAAGCCGGCGAAGGAGCGAGTAGTCACAAGCGACAGAAAGCATGAACCCCTTTCATCCCTGCTATTTCTTGGAAAGATCTATGCCAGCTGTTCGCCTTAGGGCGTTCATAGTGATCCCGCAAATCAGAGTATAATGAGAGGGATGCACAGATTAATTTAGACTTTCGTTAACATTGACCATTTGTGCTATATACGTGTCGTGACGGAATAAACTAAAAAAATATATTTTCCTGGTCATATTCAATGGCTCTCATGATTTGTTCCCTTGGCTATTGTTGTCACACAAATACTGACAACAACTGTCAAGCTATCAGCTGTTTGTTGTACTATTTAGCAATGAAAGGCCTGGAGTTCAGCTCCAAAACATGCTGATTCAGTATGTCAAAGTCAGTTTAAAGAAATATTGTCAGCTGATTTAATTACGTTGTGCGAGAAGAAAAAGATACCAAACATTGGCAGGATTAATACATTGTATATGGTATATAAAGTCAAAAGTATAAAAAAAAATGGATTCCCATCTCAAGAAATTAGGCATCATTTGCTTCAGTTGAGGTCTCTAGGTCTTTTTCGAAAAATAGTTAATGCGCTTAATGAAATGGAAGCTATTTTTCTATTTTTCTGACATAGTGAACATTTAACTCACATGACTGATCAGCTTTTTCTGCTCTGACATGAAAGAACAATTATAAGTTGCCCAACTGAATCTAATTCCTGAAGACATATTTCTTCTAGTGGATGGCCAAAGTTGTCCGATTAGCATCTTTTCTTTTGTTTCTCTCTTGCGCAATCTCTTCTTCTTCTACTGTTTACTGACAGATTAGCAGATTACAGCAATGCATTACACTGCCATCTGCTGACAAAAGTACATTTATGCAGCTTTGTGTATTTGCTCTAAATCAGTTGATGGAAAGGTCCTTAATTTGCATTTTCTTTAATGCTGCATTTTAAAATGTTGCTTCAAAATTTGATTGGACTTTAGATAAACTTTATTGGAAATGACAATGGACATAACCTGCTGCAGTTCCAGGTTAAAAGCATGTCCACTGTAGGCGTAAAAGTTTCAGGCTCTTGCCCTGACCAAGACCAAAAAAGTAGATCATATTACTCCAGTTCTGAGGTCCTTACACTGGCTTCCTATCTATCAAAGAATTGATTTCAAAATATTATTGTTGGTCTACAAAGCACTGAATGGTTTAGGGCCGAAATACATTTCTGATCTTCTGCTTAGCTACGAACAATCCAGAACTCTCAGATAATCAGGGACAGCTCTGCTCCGTGTTCCCAGAGTCAGAACTAAACATGGAGAGAGGCTGCTGCAACTCTCAGCTCTTTTAAATCAAGACTGAACATTTTTCTGTTTGCCACTAACTTTAGTGCACTGTAACTTCTATTCCTTTGATATTTGATATTTAAAAAATATATTTTATCAGCTCGCTTTCAATTTTAAAATTTCGTATTTGAATATACTTTTATATTTTTTTCCCTAAATATTTTATCTGCTCGTTTTCAGTCTTAGATTTTTCTATTTGAATGTAATTTAATATGTAATTTTAAATGCTTTCAATGTTTTGTGTAAAGCACTTTGAATGGCCTTGTTGTTGAAAGGTGCTATATAAATGAACTTGCCTTGCCCTGCACAAAAAAGATTAATTTAGTTATGTTGCGTGAGTGAGCAAAATGTGCACCCAGACTGGTAAATGTGACTTTATCAATCATCACATTTAATGATCTGCCTCTTCTCAACTGGCCCTTTTTTTTTGCATTCCCTTTTTCTCTCCTCCATCTGTTCTCCCCTCCAGCTGTGGACTGCATGGTCTCTGAGTGGTCCGAGTGCAACAAGTCCTGCGGTAAAGGACACACCATTCTGACCCGTATGATCAAACTGGAGCCGCAGTTCGGGGGCAGCGCTTGTCCTGAGACCATCCAGAGGAAGAAGTGCAAGATCAGGAAGTGCCGGACGAAAACGAAGGAGGAGAGGGGAGGTCGAGGTGGGGGTGCAGGAGGGGGAAAGAGAAGGAGACGGGGTCAACAGGGAAGAGATGCAGCAGTCGAGGAGCAGCCGGGTTAGTGGGGATAATCTGCTCTGCTCTAATTACCGTGAAAGCTGCTACATGAGGATTGAGATGCTACTGTTTGTCTGTTCCAACAGGTTGCAGGATGCAGCCGTGGACCAGCTGGACGGACTGTACAAGCCATGCGGAGGGGGGATCCAGGAAAGTTTCATTTCGGTGAAGAAAAGAGCTAATGGCGCTCAGATGGGCAGCTGTACCCTGTAAAAATTATTAGGGTGGTTTAACTTAAAAACTTAAGTTGAGTTGCTGCCTTAAAAACATGAGTAAACCCAACAAAGACAAGTTTGATTTCAACTCATAAAGTAAAGTAAGACAAGTAGTTTAATTAATGATAATTTATTATTTAAACTTGATACTCTGAGTTTAAACAACTAACTATATTAAATTATACATTCAAGAAAACTTACTTTCTCTTGTCAAAGGAACTTACAATTCCATACAATATCAACTCACAAAGTTAAGTTATTGACTAGTTTAATTAATGACCATTTGTTGTAAACTTGATACTCTGAGTTAGAACAACTAACTATATTACATTGCCTAATGAAGAAAACTTGCATTCTCTTGTCAAAGAAAGTCACATTTTCAAGTCAAGATAACAAACTACATTCATACCACTTACATTTTAAAGTCATTTCTACTCATGTTTTTAAGGCAGCAAATCAACTTAAGTTTTCAAATTAAGTAGACTAATGTTTTTAACTTTAAATCTTACCTCAACTAATAATGGCAGGTTCACCAGTTTCCTTAAAGATCACACTTAAACTTAGAACTCATTTGTTCAAAAAATATTTATTTGAACAATTGTCAACTTACAGCCTCCATCTCCTTTGAGTAGATGACAGACACACATTTTCAACAGCATATTTAACATTCAAAAGAACAGTGAAGTGGAACAGTTTAAGTCCTGTGCTGATTTTTTTTGTTTGCAAAAAAAGTGCATTTGACATTCATTCACATATAGAATGTCATAAATAAAAAGCAGAGAACAGTCAAAATCCTTAGACTGTGCTTTTTTACTTAAGTTGAAGTTCTTATGTGTTTAAAAAAAAAGAAAGAGCAGTTAAATTCTGATTCTGCAACCCAAATGCTAAAAAAAAGGAGGAAACACATGAGACTCCAGTGTCCATTCAACAGATACATTTGAAGCAGTTTTGTCCAGTCTAGGAAGTTTGCATATTCACCTTAAAAACAACACCGAAAGTCTGTATTGAACCGTTGAGACCATCAGTACAAAACATCAATGCACAATACAGTGTATATAGAACAATCAGCAACATTCTTGACAGGACTGTTTCCATATGAGAACATAAAGTAGGAAAAGTAGACAAGTTACAGTTTGTACCTCAGGATTCTGTTTCTTAATCCGTGTACCCGGGCAGAGGCTTGGTCCGGTTTGATCTTCATCACCACTCTCTGAAGAAACTCAAAGGAATACTTCATGGCTTCTGGATACTCAAGATTCACACAGTAGATGATGCCCATAAGCATGGCAAAGCTGCTTGGCACGTCTTTAATGTTGTGAAGCACAATGCTCTCCTCGACCACAACTGCCACATTGAAGACCTCAGGTGGAAAGGCATCCTGTTGAGGACCTTCATAGCCAATCAGGAGGCCAAGGCACATCCCCTTCATGGCTTCATCCAGAGTCTCAACATGAGCCTTAAAAAGCAGAAATAACTGTGAGTCAAGTACTGAACCAACATCAGTCCTGATCATATCAAACACCACCAACAGAACACCAAATATTAATTCATTCTGAAGAGTTCAACCCTTTAAATGGCCCCTCTCTCAATCTCGTAATGGCAGAGGTATCAAAAATTTTATTTTTAATGTGTTAGAATGTATAAATTGTTCTCCTGAAGAAAGTGAGATTCAACAAGAAAGAAAAATCAAAAACAACCAAACCTGACATATGATGCAACTTCCAATAATGTAGCGAGATTATTAAAAAAGCATCAACAAAGAATTAAAATAATTGCATTACAGATAGTTATGGTCTTACATCACACATCCTGATGACGTCTGATGGATCTTCGCCTGATATGTAGTGTGGCAGTCCAAGCAAAGCAGCTGTCCTTCTCCTCTCATTTGTGTCCTACAAGACAAAGGAACATGCAGCAAGATGAAAATATTCTAGCAAACATAATAAATGGTGCCTAATTGTATACTCATCAGCTCCACTTACATCTTTCTCAAGGCAGTTCAAAATGTCTTTGAGTGACTGCTTCTTTCCAGACTTAGTTGCTGCTTTGTATACCTCCAGCAGTCTTGGGACCAGCCCATCAAGCCCATCGAGAAAAGATTCCAGAAGGTCTGTGGTGACAATTCTCTTGAATTCTGCCCTGATCTGAGGAGAGACACAGACAGATAAAAAATATCAGTCAAACATATTTCTGAATAGGACACAGTACAGTATCTGACAACACGCTTTCTGTCCCTTTGTGGAATGTTTTATGATGAGGAATTGTGACTGACTACCTGTCTCTCATGGAACAGAGCTGGCCATCTGGAAATGACGTCTGTGATGAATGGCTGATCTCCAATAATCTCTTTTCTGCGCTGAGAAAATGTTGCAACCATCAAATCTTCTACCAGCTTGTGATCAGGGTCCTTTTTCAGCATTTCAACCTCCAACAGTTTACACTTTTCCTCAATGGTTTCAGGACTCTGTCCTTCAGGTGGATCTGGGCAGTAGTTGACCTCACCCTTCTTTGACTTCTTTACATGTCTTCCCTTTGCTTTTCCTCCTTTTCTTTTGTTTATTACCACCTCGGGGCATCCTGCTGCACTTAACTTTTGACGATAGTTGCCAAGCTTAAATTTCAGGCTATGAAACCAGGAGTACCATTCCTTTTCAGACCCTGGCTCCTTCAGACTGGGATGCTTCTCCACAAGTGCCTTGGCTACACTCTCATAGTGATCCCTCTGAGGATAAGCACTAATCTTCGACATACTGTCTGCAAGTGTGTCAAGGATATCAGTCTTTATACCTTTAGGAATCACCATCGCAGATCCATCCTTAGCATACCGACAATTTGCTTCTTGCAGCTGGAGCTCCACATCATGCGAGAACTGTGGTATTGGGAAGGGGTCAGGCCATTCAACAGAATCCCCACTAACAGATGGCAAGCTGCTTGTGTCCAATGTAGAATCTGAGACGTCATCAGCTGGGAACAATACTTTTAATGTTGCTCGCTCCACAGGAAGGTCTTTGATGTCTGTCAGATTGCACAACTGATTGTTGAAATCAGGATCTTCAAACTGCAAAATGAATCCACCTCTCAGGCCATGGTTTGTTCGCAACAGCTGGTACAGCTCTTCAACACTTGTGGGAATGTCTTCAATTGAAAGACGTCTGATTTCATGCTCTGATATGATGACTCGAAGCAGCATTGTTGACCAGTCACCTGAAAAGATAGAGAGAAAAACAAAAGAATTTTAAGTATAAATATTTGTTATACAAACTATTCAGTCATTTTCAATCACAAAACAGGATTCAACCAAACTTTTCCTTGACTAGACTGCAGGCAGCCAACATTTAATTGAATTTACACATTTCAGATTAAACATTATAAACTTTATATTGTAAAAGTAGAATGTGTTTCAGATTTGTTGAAATAAAAAATAAAAAAATAAATAAATAAAAAAAAGAATATATATATATATCAGTCAAAAATCAAATATATCAGACAAAAAATGTTTTTAAAATCAGTTTTAGCTCGAGCTGATTATGAAATACATGTCTGTGTGGATTACGTCCCTTAAAAAAAAAACTCCAGGCGGTTTAGTTTATGTTTAACATCCTCTCGGTTTCTCTGGAGGAGCTTGCTAGCAACACACACTCTCTCACACACACAATCACAGACACATCACCGGGGCTACGGCTAATTTCTGAAGTGACGGCACACGCATGCGCGCGCGCACACACACACACACACATCACCTGGGCCACGGCTAATTTCTGACGCGACGCATGCATCGCCTGGGCCACGGCTAATTCCTGTCACAACCATAGGTCACAACGTGCCTCTCTCTCTCTCACACACACACACGCACACACAGACATTGTACAGGCCGAGCTAATTCCTGTCACGACGCCGCGCGTGCATTTCACGGGCTACGGCTAATTCCTGACATTAACAGAGCTAATTGAAGGTGCTAACGCAGCTACAAACACAATACTACACAAAACGTTCACCACCCGCCATAAATGTGCTTGGAGGGGAATTAGCTAACTGCTTATATTTCTTCTTAATAAAAGTAAAAAGTATTTATAATACTGTAGCGTTAACACCTCCACATTTTCATTAACAAGCTGCAGTAAACTATCTCATTCAGAAATGTTAAAGTAAGAGCAATTTATATCTTTCCAATTAATTTACAAAGTAGGCATTTTAAAAGTTTAATAAATGTATAACTCAACTTGTTTCACCTGCTCCTTACGTCCTCAACCGAAAAAAGACGCCAAGTAACGTCGTAAAATCCTTCCGCCGGGTATCTTTAGTGAACCGAAATCCACTATCCACTAATACCGATCTTTCTCCTCTTCTTTTCATGGGAAATAGCAGCAAAGGCGGTTGTTGTAATGTTACAATAATCTTATGACAGTCTTCTCAATTCTTCATTAGTTTTACCAGCAGCGGAACAAATCAGTGCCGGGCCGGGGGCGGGGCACATGACCAGGCCCTTTAAACCCAATAAAGCTCATGATAATGTAACTTATTTTTTGGGCAGACAGCTTAGAGTCAATTTATGTTTCTTCCGGTTTAGCATTTACAGTGTATATGTGGGGGGTTTATTTTGGAGGGGTGGAGCGGAATTGTATGTTTTTGTGTGCTGCAATTGACGAAAAAACGAGAAGTGAAGAATAGTAATAAGGGAGCGCACGTCCTGTTCAACAGCGGAGCCTCCGTGTTCTTATTCTATAGTCTGTATAGGCGTCCATACACTCGGTTACATTGGTGGCAGCAGTTACAACAATAACATCGCTTTACAACATGCTCATGCTCACAACAGCGGGGCTTACAAGCATGACCACATTTTTGACACACGGTTATGTTACTCAAACGGACATGAAGTATAACAAACCGAGAGAACGACAAAAACATTAAGCTACCTGGCCCCTAATAATAAAACAACACAAATTCAAAGCAGTTCAGCACCACGGATAGAGACCACATCATTCTGACACCCACTTTAACTATTTCAATTAATTATAACACAAATATAATTCTTTAATTATTAGAGTTCTTTCAAAGCAGCTCTAGACTCGTACTACATGTGCAAAGCAGAGAAGGACATACAATCAAACTTTAAAATCTGTTTTAAAAAGATACTCAACAGTGAGTTTATGATATTTTTGTTAGCCAGTTGGCTGTCACAGGTTTTAATACACTAGTCAAACTTTAACACTGACAGTGAAAAATTCACAACATCCATCTACTATATATAATTATTATTATTAGCTATAAAGTTTAGTAAAATTGGCAGTCTTACTGACTGTAATGGTGAACAGTTTGAAAATTGGCACAGTGGCCCACATGTTCACATACAAACTTAAATTAACTATGTACAGTATAGGCCTATACTCGCCACTATTTGAAGGGCATATAATGAGCCTTGTGCTCCGCGAACTCGTCCACGATGCGCTGTATGTCCATTTTCTTTGCTCTGTCGTTCTCTATGGACAACATGGCAAGTCCACTCAGTCTCTCCTGTCCCATCGTGCTCCTCCGTTTTAACTTGGAGAATGAGCGCTCAGAGGTTGCAACAGTGACGGGAAGAGTCAAAAATAAAGGAGGGCGGTGCAAACCTCACTGAATGCAGAAGTTACTGCTGGGTGGTTGACAATGGCAATTTTTGCCAGATCCACAACAGACTTTTGCTTTGGTATTTGGTCCCTGAAAGAGGTTCTAAAAGAGAGCAGCTGGCCAGGGAAGCTTGGGGCGATGTCCCGACTGTAGTGCTCACTAAGCCGCCGGGCAGCTTGGTGTAACTCCTCATCTCGTGCTTGGAGCAGTGTGTTGGGGTGAATTGCCTCAAATATGTTCACAGTTCAATTTAAGCTGGTGAATCTTTGGGACAGTTGCTGGATGATGATATCAAGACAGGCATTAAAAACGTTCACCCGAAAGGCGCTCTCTGCGTCAGAGAGGCGACTGTCTTCAGAAAGTTCATCAAAGTGACGCTTAACTTTTCTGGCCCTGATTGTTTCAAACTGCGTTTGACTTCCCCATTTCGTAGCTAGAGCAAGAGTGGCAGACTTGACCTCATCAAATTGTTCCCTATACTCCATCAAAACACTGATGGCGTTTTGCAGTAGAGTAGATGTCAGGGTACTTAGCTTGCAATAACTGTGAGGCAGCGTTTATACATTCCAGAATCTTGGTTTGCATGTTGACCAAAAATATGAAAGAAAACTTGCTTATGGCATTCTTGAGCACACTTGCTTCACCACGCTCATCTTTTTTGTCACTGGTCAGGGATATTTTGTCGAGGGCTCTTATAATGTCTCCATATCTGTGCCGTAACGGAAAAAGCGCATCATGTCGAGAAAACCAGCGAGTGGGACAGAGGCGTTTTAATGTGACATTTCTGCTCTCTGGCGTCATTAACTCACTGAGGAGCGCCCATCGTTTGATACTGTGACCAAAAAAGTTGTAGAGCATCTCTACAGTGTCATAGAACTGCTTCACTCCAGGGACGTTTTTAACAGAGTCATTGAGAGCTAGGTTGAGATTATGAGCAGCACAATGAACATAACGGGCAAGGGGCTCCTTCTCTGTTATTCTTGCCTGTACGCCTGAATACACACCACTCATATTCGCGGCCCCATCATAGCCCTGTCCACGGCATTTTGACAAATGTATTCCGTTCTTCTCTATAGAGCCCAGGATTTTGTTTTCAAGCTCTGACGCTGATGAGCCCACAGTCGCTTCAAAACCCAAAACACTTCATTGATCAGTATATCTGTTGCAATATCCATGTCATTCTTGACAACAGTTACGCAGCGGTAAACCTGGCTCAGCTGGTCTATCTTTGACACATCTTGCGTTGTGTCCATGATACAGTTTTTTACAACCGCTATGACCCGTTGTTCAATACTTTTAACGCTTTTTCAAAACTCTTCACACAGTTACCACAACATCAGCCTGTGTGGACGATACAATTAACACAATTCTTCTTCTTTTGACACAAAATACACACATTTTACACATTTAAAATTAGTTTTAACTCCTTTTACACACAAGCTCAATCAAGACCAAAACAGTAGATGTTAATTGGTGAATTTTCAATTGCTTTCACACGGTTTGTCAAAACAGAAAACCTCATGTTCAAAACAAATGAATTGAAGATTACATTGATCAGCTTCTGCTCCTTTTTCTTTTTGTCTATTTGGCAATACAGTAATGAATGACAGCTGATTTTTTTCCCTTTTTACTTTACTGTAAGTCATTTTCATTTGCAATACAGTAAAGTGTTTACTGCAAATCCTGTCACTCACTATCTTCTTCTTTCATAAACATTCTGCAAAGCTGCTCTGACATGGCTCGTTCACTTTCTGTACTGAGTGTTGTACAAAAAAGGGCCAAAATTCGTGGCCAACAAATGAAAAATGAAGAACATCATCACAAATATTGTCTCAATGGAGGTTATTTTGTCCATTTTTGAATCATTTTCATGTCTTTTCATGTCTTTGTAAGTCATTTTGTGTCTTTTTTAGTCATTCAGTCCAACATAAAATGTGATTTTGAATCTTTTTTTACTTTCAAAACACTATAATGCTCAATAAAGAATTTTACAGTAAATGTTGCAAATGTGAACAAAGGTCGCAAATACAACATATACGTAAGAGGGTTCCATCCAGTTCTATCATTTTACACTAAATCTATTTGAGCTTGTCTCCAGATTTACTTGGTATATCATCATCAAACTGAAACTGGCCTCATGGAGTTTACAGTCAGAACTTTAGAGGTAAATTTACAGTAGGGCTCCACGCTGCTTTGTTTTCTAGTCTGGATGATGAAGAAGTCATGCTTTGGAGCTTTTGGTGACTCCAGAGGGTTAATTTACATGTATGATCAATACAATAATCTGTTGATTGTAAAAGAAAAAGGAAAAAAGTCGATTTGACACATGCAAAGTGATTGAGTTTGTGTTATTCCATCAGTTGTCAGTGTTTTTTATGACACGGTGCTGTGATTGACTAAATGTTTCTGTTGGAAGACAACGTGTGTCAGTGTTTTGGTAGATTTGGTCAACTGTGTTACAGTTTTTCACAACCGCTATGACCCGTTGTGGTAACTGGGTGAAGAGTTTTGAAAAAGCGGTAAAAGTATTGAACAACATCAGCCTGTGTGGGCGATACAATTAACACAATTCTTCTTCTTTTGACACAAAACACACACATTTTACACATTTAAAATTAGTTTTAACTCCTTTTACACACAAGCTCAATCAAGACCAAAACAGTAGATGTTAACTGGTGAATTTTCAATTGCTTTCACACAGTTTGTCAAAACAGAAAACCTCATGTTCAAAACTAATGAATTGAAGATTACATTAATCACAGCTTCTGCTCCTTTTTCTTTTTGTCTATTTGGCAATACAGTAATGAATGACAGCTGATTTTTTTTTACCTCTTTACTCTACTGTAAGTCATTTTAATTTGCAATACAGTAAAGTGTTTACTGCAAATCCTGTCATTCACTATCTTCTAAACATAACAAACATTCTGCAAAGCTGCTCTGACACGGCTCGTTCACTTTCTGTACTGAGTGTTGTACAAAAAAGGACCAAAATTCATGGCCAACAAATGAAAAATGAAGAACATCATCACAAACATTGTCTCTATGGAGGCTATTTTGTCCATTTTTGAATCATTTTCATGTCTCTTCATGTCTTTGTAAGTCATTTTGTGTCTTTTTTAGTCATTCAGTCCAACATAAAATGTGATTTTGAATCTTTTTTTACTTTCAAAACACTATCATGCTCAATAAAGAATTTTACAGTAAATGTTGCAAATGTGAACAAAGGTCGCAAATACAACATATACGTAAGAGGGTTCCATCCAGTTCTATCATTTTATACTAAACATATTTGAGCTTGTCTCCAGATTTACTTGGTATATCATCATCAAACTGAAACTGGCCTCATGGAGTTTACAGCCAGAACTTTAGAGGTAAATTTACAGTAGGGCTCCACGCTGCTTTGTTTTCTAGTCTGGATGATGAAGAAGTCATGCTTTGGAGCTTTTGGAGACTCCAGAGGGTTAATTTACATGTATGATCAATACAATAATCTATTGATTGTAAAAGAAAAAGGAAAAAAAGTAGATAAGAAACATGCAAAGTGATTCGGTTTGTGTTCTTCCATCAGTTGTCAGTGTTTTTTATGACACGGTGCTGTGACTGATTGGTAGATTTGGTGAACTGTGTTAGTGTATTACAGTTTTTCACAACCGCTATGACCCGTTTGTCAGAACCTTAAAAACTTTTTCAAAACTGTTAACGCACATCACACTTGATACACTCAATCCCCCAAACAGTTAATTTCATGGTCAAAATCACCCAGTGTAACTAAACACAGACACACACTTCCAAAATACAATAATACACTAACACAGTTGACCAAATCTACCAAAACACTGACACATGTTGTCTTCCAACAGAAACATTTAGTCAGTCACAGCACCGTGTCATAAAAAACACTGACAACTGATGGAAGAACACAAAACCGAATCACTTTGCATGTTTCTTATCTACTTTTTTTCCTTTTTCTTTTACAATCAACAGATTATTGTATTGATCATACATGTAAATTAACCCTCTGGAGTCTCCAAAAGCTCCAAAGCATGACATCTTCATCATCCAGACTAGAAAACAAAGCAGCGTGGAGCCCTACTGTAAATTTACCTCTAAAGTTCTGGCTGTAAACTCCATGAGGCCAGTTTCAGTTTGATGATGATATACCAAGTAAATCTGGAGACAAGCTCAAATAGATTTAGTATCAAATGATAGAACTGGATGGAACCCTCTTACGTATATGTTGTATTTGCGACCTTTGTTCACATTTGCAACATTTACTGTAAAATTCTTTATTGAGCATGATAGTGTTTTGAAAGTAAAAAAAGATTCAAAATCACATTTTATGTTGGACTGAATGACTAAAAAAGACACAAAATGACTTACAAAGACATGAAAAGACATGAAAATGATTCAAAAATAGACAAAATAGCCTCCATAGAGACAATGTTTGTGATGATGTTCTTCATTTTTCATTTGTTGGCCATGAATTTTGGTCCTTTTTTGTACAACACTCAGTACAGAAAGTGAACGAGCCGTGTCAGAGCAGCTTTGCAGAATGTTTACGTATGAAAGAAGAAGATAGTGAATGACAGGATTTGCAGTAAACACTTTACTGTATTGCAAATTAAAATGACTTACAGTAGAGTAAAGAGGTAAAAAAAAATCAGCTGTCATTCATTACTGTATTGCCAAATAGACAAAAAGAAAAAGGAGCAGAAGCTGTGATTAATGTAATCTTCAATTCATTAGTTTTGAACATGAGGTTTTCTGTTTTGACAAACTGTGTGAAAGCAATTGAAAATTCACCAGTTAACGTCTACTGTTTTGGTCTTGATTGAGCTTGTGTGTAAAAGGAGTTAAAACTAATTTTAAATGTGTAAAATGTGTGTATTTTGTGTCAAAAGAAGAAGAATTGTGTTAATTGTATCGCCCACACAGGCTGATGTTGTGGTAAATGTGTGAAGAGTTTTGAAAAAGCGGTAAAAGTATTGAACAACGGGTCATAGCGGTTGTGAAAAACTGTATTGTATTTTGGAAGTGTGTGTCTGTGTTTAGTTACACTGGGTGATTTTGACCATGAAATTAACTGTTTGGGGGATTGTGTGTATCAGGTGTGATGTGAGTTAACAGTTTTGAAAAAGTTTTTAAGGTTCTGACAAACGGGTCATAGCGGTTGTGAAAAACTGTAGTGTATTATTGTATTTTGGAAGTGTGTGTCTGTGTTTAGTTACACTGGGTGATTTTGACCATGAAATTAACTGTTTGGGGAATTGAGTGTATCAAGTGTGATGTGCGTTAACAGTTTTGAAAAAGTTTTTAAGGTTCTGACAAACGGGTCATAGCGGTTGTGAAAAACTGTAATAGAATAAACGGGGCTTTGTTTATTTCATTAACTATGTCAGCTTTCACACCTTAACATAATATGAAAATAATCTCCTCTTGAATCAGGTGACTTAGGTATTTCACTGACCCTTCTGGTCGGTTGATTAGCTCTTTCAAAACAGGGTCGTAGCGAGCTAATAATCCGATTATTGACAAAAAGTTGCCAGCATTTCCCTTACCTATAACCTCCCTGTGCCCCCTGAATGCCAGGTTGCATGAAGCCAGAGTAAGAGTTACATTTACAATGCGCTCCACGACCTGTCTCCAAAACAAGGCTGCGTTACGCACATTCCTCTCCATTTCGGCGTCTATTGTGCCATTGAGTTTCCACTGCTCATAGACGATGCATGCACCAAGATGTATTTGTGTGGATTCATGCTTCTCAATTTTGGTGGAAAGATGTTTCCAATCTTTTATTCCGTTTACCCATGCATTGTTGTAATATGGGGCATTTCGGTTTGCAAAAAGCCAGCAAGGCTCACAGTAACAGCAGTCTAATTTGGGGGAATAGCACATCCAGCTGCGGGGAAGTTTCATCCCAACTTTAGTGGTAGAGGTGTAATAACTTTCCAAAAAACACCGATTGTCGTTATCGGTGGGAAATGAACCTCTGGGTCTGCATGGGCCCATCTTAAGGATATATCTTTTAATGTTGGCGTCCTGGATGTTTTCTGGAAAATTGGCCGGATCAGTCGGCAAACCCTCCAGAGGAGGGGGAGGGTTTTCATCATCCGCTGTCTGCGTGTCACCTGTAGCGTGAGGAGGAGACCTGCTGCTTTCATTTCCAGTGTCCAGCGTGGGTGAGGAGGGGGGCTGCTCTACCAGGTCTGGCTCTACCCTGGAGCAGCTAGCAACTGCTGAGTCCCTAACATCACCGCTATACAGCCGAGAGAGAAAGAAGGGGATAGCTAGGCGGCTGGGCTACTACAATACCAACAACCATATCAACAGTCTATTAATAATAATAATAATAATAATAATAATAATAATAATAATAGGTGTGATTTATATAGCGCCTTTCACAAACCCAAGGACGCTTTACAATGAATAAAACAAAACAAAAACTAACATTGTATAGTGATTGTTAGAATTGCTACCTGTAAATCTGGCTCCCTGACTGGGCTGTCAGTATTGGCGGACCTGAATCACTAACAACGTCAGGTTCATCTCCAGGAGGACGAACAAAATATGTGTCCAGTTTTTTTAATTTAACATTTCCTTGCTCTCTTTTTTCCTTTTCTTTGCGCTTTGTCGCTCCACTTTTATGTTTATATGAACTGCCACTCATGTTTAGCTTAGTCGTAAATGATCCATCTAGCTTGTACTCTGTTGACAAGTGGGCGGTTGATGATGTTTTTACCCAGAATACATTTGGCGCCAATATCGGCCTTCCACTTGTAAATTTGCATGTAGTAATGTTAACTGTGAGAGTGAAAATGAAGCCAGTCATGATGCAGCACAAGATTTTATCAAATGTTTAACACTTAACTACATGACTAAAGTCAGTCCTTGTAAAGTTTTTTTCCCAACCATGACTCATCCTGACTGGGCACAACCTATACAAGCCCACACATCCTACACATCCGGTAGTTGTTAACATTAATTTACTCAAAGCCACCTGCGGGAGGTGCTGTTTCCATATTGGAATAAAATGGGGCTTCATTTATTTCAATGATTATGGCAGCTTCCACACGTTGAGATGGTAAATAATCTCATCTTGACTCGGGTGATTAGGGTATTTTAATGAGCCCTTCTGATTGGTTGATTATATGTTTCCCCCTGGGCCCAGGCCGGGGGAGAGGATTGCCTCCCCTTTCTAACTGGTCCGGTATGGTGCCCGGGGCGAGGGAAGGGCTCCCCTTCCCTCTGGGAGTACCGCCCTCCCAGCCCCCCCGTAAGCTCTGCCCCTTAGTTTTACGACCAAATTTCCTGGACTATTTGCACTGCGCAGTACTATTGCCGGCACACCGTTTCAAATGTTTGAAAGAGATCCGGTATAAATATTGTAACTCACTGTGCTAAGTTAAGCTGACACATTGAAATTTACATCTAACTGAAGTGACTTGAAAACCTGAGTTTTAATGATGATAACTCATAAAGTTGAGTTAAAAATGAATAATTAATTATGTTAAGTGGAAGTAAATTGTAGAAATAAGTTATTATGACTAATTGATCAGATCCTTTTTTACAGTGTAAGGACTGGAAGGAGATCCGTGCCTGTAACGTTCATCCCTGCTGGGGGGCATTGATAAGCTACAGAGGAGGGGAGGGGAGTGGTAGGTTCAATACATGAGTTGTGAAAATATGGGTTTATTTGACGAAGATGAGGGTGGAAAGTTTTTGTGAACAGCGAGCTGAGGGTGACATGATGGGCTAGTTTGACACTTTGGAAACAGGATGTAGAGGGGAAGTGAGAACAAAGGAGGACTAACCTAGGAGGACTAGGGGTGCATGCCAAAGCTCTTAATGTTCGCCTCCTCTATCCTCTATCCTCGCTTGAACCGGAAGTTCTTTCGCGGGCGCCATCTTTAAGACCGTCCCAAAGCTCTTATTTGTGATCGGAGGATAGAGGATAGAGGAGGCATGTCGGAGGAGGCACAAGCGAGGATACACGAGAGAATCCTATGCGGAAGTCTTTTAGCGGTGGCCCCGCCCCCTGACTCGTTGAATAGACGCAGCAGCTGATCGGACTGATGTTATACATCAACATCGCTGTAGTTTGATACCGGAGTGAAGACAGATCACAGATTAAACTAAAGTGTGTCACCACAAGTTTTATATTTTATGTATATGATTCACCATGCGAATTAAAATCTGTTTTATTGTGACTCTGAACAACAAAAACACCACAAACATATTTCTACATTTATAATAAATTAAGAGAAAGATCGCTCTAGAAGTTTTTTTTCCTTTTTCCTTTTTTTCCTTTTCGTGATCTGTTTTTTCCACCGTACAGATTTATTATGGATATAATATATATATATATATATATATTAAAGTAAAAAAAACAAAAAAACAAACAGTGAGGTGGACGCACGTGACCTGCAGACAAGATGGCTGCGTAGCGCGATTGCTCTTGTCCTCCCCCTTCTAACTATTACATATTACCCATCTCTCTCGCATCGTTAACTTAACAACTCCTTGCCCGGAGCTTCCGTAACTCCCGTGTATACGATGGCTGAAGGTTTGAGAAGCAAAACTGGATTTGACCCTCTGAAAGACGACGATGAAAAGCTTGAGACATTTAAGCTAGCTGTATCCTCCATGCTAACTTCCGCAATGAAAGACCAGCAATCCTTTATTGAGAAACAGTTTGCGAAATTTGAACAACAGCTGGACAACATAAAAACAGAGGTAACGAGGAACTCAAATGAAATAAAGAAGCTGAAAGCAGACCACAATGGGCTCTCCACACAGCTGGCTAAATCCGAGCAGTCTCTCCAAACTAAATGTTGCAAACTTGAAGCAAACTTGGCGGAGCTAGAGGACAGATCCCGCAGGGATAATGTTCGCATTATCAACCTGCCAGAAAAAGCTGAAAGCGGCGACGCGGCGGAATTTGTTTCATCCTCGCTCACATCATGGTTCCCAGCTCTCACCGGTAGGAAGATGGAGGTGATGCGGGCTCATCGTATAGGACCAGAGCGCAACACTGGATCCCGCACCCTGATCTGCAAGATGCTACGTTACACAGACCGGGACCGCATCCTGAAGGCAGCCAGAGGCTCTCGGATTGAGGTCGGCGGCAAAGAGATCCGCTTTGCAGCGGACTACAGTAACTACACCATTAAACGGCGCCGCTCATTTTCTCAAGCGATGGAGACAGCGAGGAAACTCGGTTTCATTCCGTTCCTGATTTACCCGGCCAAACTAAAGCTGTCCCGCGGATCAGAAGTGCACCTCTTTGAGGCCCAGGCAGAGGCTGAAGACTTCCTCGGCGCTCAAACCCGGTCGGCGGACTGACGAATGAATCTAATGTACTGGTATTCTTAAATAACACTGAAGCAAAGTAATTTCCCATGCAGCTATAATTACACACATTAGTGCATACTTGAAGTTACTGTGACTATGTTTCCTGCTAAAATGAGGGATACTGTTCTTTGTTGGTTTATTATAATGCTTATTTTAGTGATTTAAGTTCCAACAGGCGTTATAGAAATTATTACAGTTTTGCAGTAGAGTTTGATATTCTTGATACTCTTAACTTTGATGGTTAATTCTCAATTTGTATATGACCAATATCAGCTGTTTTTCTTTTTATGACATCTGACTGGTTATACAGAATATTGTAAGGGGGTAGGAGGGGCGGGCTTTCGTGATGGTATGATAGCCAGCTTTCTCAGTTCAGGTGCCCATATAGTGGGTGTTTTGTTTGTGGCTACTGCCACCTTGTTATATGTTATAGTGTTAGATGCATGTTCGTATTTTTCCTTTTTTCTTCCTTTTTTTTGGCGACATCGGGTTGAATATTTGGATCTCCACATTTCTGACTATAACTCATATACAGGAACACAAAACTTTGCACAGCCTTATCCGCAATAATGTCTATGTTACATATAGCTAGCTGGAATATAAATGGTTTAAATGCCCCAATTAAGCGCTCGATGTGTCTTGATTGGCTTAAAAGACACAAGATAGACGTGGCCTTCATTCAAGAGTCACATCTTAAACACTCTGATAAACAACGCTTGTCGAACCGCTATTACTATACTTCAGCTGCAGCTACTTTCAACTCCAAGAGCCGTGGTGCCCTGGTGGTATTGAGACGTAACCTATCCTTAACAATAATTGGAAGCTATGAAAGTGAGGATGGTCGAATTACTTACATTAAAACAAACATATATGGTCAGAGGATAGCGTTTCTATGTATATATGCCACAAACTATTTTAGTCCAGAGTTCTTTGGCACAATAAGCAAGACTTTATATGACCTGCAGGACTTTTCAGTTATTATTGGTGCTGACATGAACGCTGTCCTTGATCCCTTACTTGATAGATCTAGTGCACCATCTCAACATATCCCTCCTTCAACAACAGCCTTCCAAGGTTTAGTTGACGATTTTAGTCTAACAGATCTATACAGAGCTATAAACCCTTCCTCAAGACAATATAGTTTTTATTCGTACAGACACAAGACCTATTCAAGGATAGATCATTTACTGGCTTCGGCAACTTTATACACTGAAATTCATTCAGCTGAGATTTATCCTAACTCTTTATCTGACCATTGTGTTATCACAGCACAGCTTACACTTGCCAAGACTCCAACTAAGGCCACAAGATGGCGCTTTAACACCACATTACTTAAAAACAATGATTATTGTGACCATTTCAGAAATCATTTTAAAACATTTATTTCAGAGAATGCTAACTCAGTAGATGACCCTCGAGTCTTATGGGGCGCAATTAAAGGGTTTGTGAGAAATACAACTATTTCCTTCGCATCTTATCTCAATCGAACAAGACTGGGCAAAATTAATTCACTAGAAAATGAATTACAGAGGCTTGAACAGGCTCAGCAGGGTGATGGCGCCACAGAGGACAATAAAAAGAAAATCAACGCAGTCAGAATGAGATTGAACAATATTTTGAGATTACGAGATGAATTTCAAATTCATAGGACTAGAAGGAACTATTATTTTAATGGCTCGAGGCCAAGTCACCTGCTTTCTCTTAGTCTGCAAAAATGTGAAAAATATTCTAACATTACAGCTATTAGTTCAAACCAAAAATTGTTGACTGCTCCCACAGAAATTAATACTGCATTCCAAAAATATTATGCAGAGCTATACAAATCTGACATTTCATTAGATAAAACTAAATGTGAAACCTTTTTACAAGATTTAGAGCTTCCCACACTTGAGCAAGAAGATGCACGGTGCCTGGGGGATCCAATCACTCTGACTGAGTTGAGAGGTGCTGTAGCTGGTATGAAAACAGGCAAGTCTCCGGGATGGGATGGGATACCCCCAGAGTTTTATCTCACTTTTTGGGAAGAGCTGGGCCAATATTTTTTAGCCATGATTCATAAAGCTGTTGAAGTTGGTTCCTTTTTCAATGACATGAATGCCGCCTTGATAGCTGTACTGCCCAAACCCAATAAGGACACCACGAAATGTGGGAACTATAGACCACTGTCTATCCTCAATGCAGAAATAAAAATATTTGCCCGTATACTAGCCTCCCGAATAGAACCGCACATAGCCACATTAATCAACAGTGACCAAACAGGCTTTGTGAAATCAAGACTTGCTTCCGATAATGTACGGCGTCTGCTTCATGTAATTCATGCTGCCAAGGATATTCCCTCTCCATGTGCAATATTGAGCCTTGACGCTGAAAAAGCCTTTGATAGGCTAGAATGGGAATACTTGTGGATGGTTCTACAGCGCTTTAAATTGGGTTCAACTTTTATTAAATTAACTAAATTACTATACGATAACCCTTCTGCAATGATTAACACAAATGGCATCATATCAAATAAGTTTAATTTATCATGCTCGTGCCGACAAGGATGCCCGTTAAGCCCCTTTCTTTTTATTTTGTCATTAGAGCCCCTTGCACAGAAAATTCGTCAACACCCAAATATATCCCCCATCACTTTTAACAACACCACACACTCCATATCGCTATATGCTGATGACATATTATTATATTTCGATAGAGCAGCCTCATCATTACCGCATATTTTGAATACTTTTCACGATTTTAGCTCTCTGTCCGGTTATAAAATCAATTGGACAAAATCTGTGCTACTCCCTTTAAACTCTAAAGTGAACCTGAGCTCATTACCTCGGCACATCCCAGTGGTCAAACAATTTAAATACTTAGGGGTGGACATTTTTCCTTCTTTAGCTAATATTGCCAATAAGAATTTTCAGGGCATCTATAATAAAATTGAGGCGGATCTTAATAGATGGTCTACCTTGCCAAAATCAATACAAGCTTGTGTTTCAATTATTAAAATGGATATTTTACCATGCATAAATTTCTTTTCTTCGATGTTGCCCTTACCACCCCCAATTGATTACTGGAAAAAAGTACATGCTTTGGTCTCTAAGTTTATCTGGGGAGGGAAACGGCCACGGGTGAAGTTAACTACACTTCAACGAGATAAAGCAGAGGGTGGTCTTTCCGTGCCCAACTTCAAATACTATTTTTGGTCATTTGTATTGAGACCACTCACAGATTGGCTTAACCCCAATTCTGATCCATGTTGGAAACCTATAGAAAAGAGCCTAGCATCCCCACACAGACTAGAGGATCTGATTTACTCAACTGTCCCTTTGAAACGAGCTAAGCTGCGACTTGGCCCTATAATGAGTTTCCTCTTATCAACATGGGTTATTGCTGAAAAGGAATCTAAGAATACATGCAAATGGCACATGAATAGTCCACTCTTTAATAATTATTCCCTACTTACTGGGGGGGTCCCATTTGCATCTCCGGACTGGAGCTCTGGGGGTATCCATGTTTTGGCTGATGTATATAATGAGAATGGGCTTCGTGGTTTTAATGATTTGAGACTGTCTTACCAATTACCTGGAACATCTTTATTTCTGTACTTTCAATTACGATCATCTATGAAAGCATATGGAGTGCCATGGAATTCTCCTCTTACTGCTCACCCTTTGCACTCTATTCTGTACAATAGAGGACGGAAAAGAGGTTTGGTTTCCCAAATTTATTCCCTTATCCGGGATGCCTCTTATAAAACCCTTCCTATTGTTCATGTGTGGTCTAATGAAATGAAGCACTACATCGGAGGTGATTCATTGAACTGGGAAAAGATTTGGTCCTCGATTGTCTTGGCTTCTAAAAACCCAAACCATCAACAGATCCATTTCAATTATATCCACAGGACTTACCTCACCCCAAGAAGAAACTTTCTCATGAAACGTTTGTCATCTCCAATTTGCACCCTTTGCTCAGATGGACTTATAGACTCATATATACATATATACTGGGAATGCAAGGATGTGAAACTTTTTTGGGGTGAGGTTTGTTCTACTTTGTCTAATGTACTGGAAGTCACTGTACCATGTTCTCCCATTGTGCTACTCCTGAATGATACCACCTCATTACAATTGACATGCTGGAAAAGACGTCTTCTCCTCACGGGCATCACTGCTGCCAAAAAGATGCTGGCTTTACGCTGGAAACCTCCACATACAGTTAAGAAATCCCATTGGATTAACACATGCATTGACATAATAAATATGGAGCTTTCAGTGGCAAGAATGCACGGTGCTGGAGCTGGTACTATTCTAGCATGGCAAACAATGGCAGATAAGATCAAGGAATTGCTGTAATTAATATTTTTATTTGCTTTACTTGAACATGGTCTCTCATGTCCTGTAAGAGTTTTATAGAGATCCAAGTTGGGGGGGTGGGGGGTCGTCGCCTGGTCCTTTTTTTTTTTTTTTTTTTTAATTTATTTATTTTTATTTATTATTATTATTTTTTATTATTATTATTATTATTTTCTATTAATTTCATTATTATTATTATTATTATTATTATTAATTTCAATTTTATTGTAATGTACTTTCGATTTTGTCGGACTGCTGTACTTGTTCTGTCTTTAAAAAGCAATAAAAAGTTGTTCACAAAAAAAACAAAAAACAAACAAACAGTAGAGAGTATGAGAGTCTGTCCGTCAGCAAGAAACACTTTTACATCGTTTGTCATTTTCATCAGTCCCACGCGAGGCTGATCATTACTGAGTGACATAATTTACATTTGACCTTCATCATATAACCTAATAAAATATTGGCCGGTGTTCAGCGGACACAATCATGTTCTGGGATATTAAATAATTAATGTATCACCAGGATCGTCTACTACGACGACGTATTAGGGCCATATATGAAAAAAATAAATAGGAACCCAGGGGAGAGGGACCCAGCCACCATGGCATGATTAAAAACAGATAACATGAGGTGATGTTACGACATCACCACATTTCATTCCTTTCTACCTGCGGGATGTCTCTTCTTCTCCATCACTCGCTCTGTTTAAGGTGTTTTATCAGAGTGATCCGACTGACGCTCCCTCCTCCTCGCGTTCACACGGAGCGCTCTCTTTCAGACCTCCTCTGCTTCTTGTTGACAGTTACAGTGTAACGTTCGTCTAAACTTATTTCACAGCAGCAGGTTTATTGTTCCCAGCCTTCACGGACATTCTCATGTGATGCGTCTTTACGCGTGCCATGAAGCGTGTGCCTTTTGAAGTGTGTGTGTGTGTGTGTGTGTGTGTGTGTGTGTGTTTGTCTGTGTGTGTATGTGTGTGGCACCGGACGGACCCAGTGAGGCATGGACCAGTATTATCCCCCTCCCCTGGGTCGGTTTTTTTTTCATACTTGGCCCTAATAGTCGTCCTAATATATACAGAAGCAAATAATAATAAATAAATAATATGAAGGCATTCCCGTGCCCCTGAGCTGGACACAGTTCACAGTATAAATACACAATGGAGGTTGTTATTCATGTGCAGGTGTTTGTTAAACAGAGAAAACACTTATTATTATTATTATTATTATTAGTGCATGTCTCCAGCTGTTAAAGCGACTGACAGCTGATCCAGCTGTGATCTGCTGCCGCCGTCATTAGAAACGGACGTCGCTTCACGTGATGCTCCGGAGGGAAGGACGTCTCATGTCTCTTAAATCGTTTCTCCTCTCCTCGCTTCCCTCACTTGCGTCTCTCCATGCATCCCCGGTGGGCGGGACTAAGACGCAAGTGAACGGCGCAAGTGAGGGATGCAGGGATGCGAAATAGACGACATGGGAAGCACCCTAGGTATGATGTCTAGGAGGTCTACGTGCTGACGTGCTAAGGTGAGCGTATTGTGTCACTTCCGGTGTTTCTGTGTGTGCTCGTAGTGTAGTGCTGTGCTTGTTTGCTGCTCTTGCTAAATACAGTTAACTCTGTTAAAAGTTACACATTATAACGGATACCTGTCCGCTTCATTTATACATACGCTAGTTTTACTTAAGCACCTGTATCTATCTGCTCCTTGTAGCGACTTTGTCGCTAATCTTATCTGTCTGATACTACTCAGTTGTGTTAGCTACTTAGCCTAGCTGCTAACCATGTCTTCTCCCCCTCACTCTCCTGCTCTCTCTTGCCCGGTGGGTCAAATGTTTAGTTACTGCTTAGCCTCCTTTAATGATAATGGTACTTGTAATAAAGTGCTTTAGCTGTGTTGGAGGCGAGGCTTAGTGAACTAGAAGTGCTGCTCCGCACCATGGAAACCAATTCGGTAAAGTTAACTGCAGCAGTTAGCCAGTCGCCCTTAGCTGGTGCGAGCCGACATAGCGTAGCTAGCCGTTCCCCGACACCTCCCGAGCGGCCGGACGGCTGGGTGAATGTCCGAAGGGGGAATAGTCAGAAGCCGAGGCCCACGATGGTTAACCACCAACCACTTCACGTCTCCAATAAATTCTCCCCACTCAGTAACACACCTACTGAGAAGCCAACTCTGATCATTGGCGACTCCATTCTTCGGAACGTGAAGTTAGCGAAACCAGGCACCATAGTTAAGTGCATCCCGGGGGCCAGAGCGGGTGACATTGAATCCTTTTTGAAACTGCTGGCTAAGGATAAACGTAAAGACAGTAAAGTGGTTATTCACGTCGGCAGTAATGACACCCGGTTACGTCAATAGGAGGTCACAAAAATTAATGTGGAATCGGTGTGTGCATATGCCAAAACAATGTCGGACTCCGTAGTTTTCTCTGGTCCCCTGCCAAATTTGACCAGCGATGATATGTGTAGCCGCATTTCATCGCTCCAGCGCTGGTTGTCGAGGTGGTGTCCAGCAAACAACGTGAGCTTCGTTAATCATTGGCAAACTTTCTGGAGGAGACCTGGTCTTATTAGGGGAGATGGTGTTCATCCCACTTTGGATGGAGCCGCTCTCATATCTAGCAACCTGACCAAGTTTATTAGCGGTCCAAACCCGTGACAAGTCAGAGTTGAGACCAGGAGGCAGAGTCGCAGTGTAAAACACTTCTCTGCCTTTCCCTCATCAGTCATCCACCCAAAACCCGATAGAGACTGTGTCTTTCCCCCGTCCTCCCAAAGATAAGTTATTTAAACCAGGTTCTATCAGAAGAGGAGTTACCCAAAATAACCTGATAAAAATTGAAACTTCAACTGCAAATAAACAAAAACCCAAAATAATTAAATGTGGACTTTTTAACATTAGATCCTTATCATCTAAAGCTTTATTAGTAAATGAGTTAATATCAGATTGCAATATTGACTTACTTTGTCTAACTGAAACCTGGCTGCGTGATGAAGAATATGTCAGCCTAAATGAATCTACTCCTCCTAGTCATATTAATACTCATATCCCTCGTGGCACAGGCCGAGGAGGAGGAGTTGCAGCGATATATGAGTCAAACCTTCTAATTACCCCAAAACCTAAATTAAACTATAACTCATTTGAAAGCCTTGTTCTCAGTCTTTCACACCCAACCTGGAAAAACCAACAGCCAATCCTATTTGTCATAGTTTACCGGCCTCCCGGTCCATATTCAGAATTTTTATCACAATTCTCTGAGTTTTTATCAAGCCTAGTACTAATTACAGATATGTGTATGCATATGTATGCAACGTCATGTTGACGTTGATAATGATAGCCTTAGTACTGCTTTTATTTCCTTACTAGAATCGATTGGCTTTAATCAGAAAGTTCATGAAGCCACTCACTCTTTTAACCACACCCTCGACCTTGTGTTGACGTATGGGATTGAAATTGAACATTTAATAGTTTTCCCACAAAATCCTGTGTTATCAGACCATTATTTAATAACTTTTGAAGTCCTGTTATTGGACTACTCGCTAATAAGCAAGAGTTTCTACACTAGATGTCTATCTGATAGTGCTGTAGCTAAGTTCAAGGAAGTGATTCCACCGGTCTTTAACTCTTTGTCGTGCTCCAACATAATAGAGGACTATGTTAACTTCAGTCCCTCACTAATTGATAACTTTGTCGACAGTACTGCAGATTCACTGCGAACAACGCTAGATTTTATTGCCCCACTAAAAAAGAAAATAATAAAACAGAAAAAGTTAACTCCATGGTACAATTCTCAAACCCGTGAACTGAAGCAAATTTCACGAAAGCTCGAAAGGAAATGGCGTTCAACTAAGCTGGATGAATTTCTTTTAACCTGGCAGGACAGTCTTAAAACATATAAGAAAATCCTCCGTAAAGCCAGATCAGCCTATTATTCGTCATTAATTGAGAAAAATAAGAACAACCCAAGATTCCTTTTCAGCACTGTAGCCAGGCTGACAGAGAGTCACAGCTCTATTGAACCATGTATTCCTATTGCACTCACTAGTAATGATTTTATGAGCTTTTTCAATGAGAAAATTATAACTATTAGAAATAAAATTCACTACCTCCTGCCATTAACTGGTACTGAGGCATCCTTAAACCCTGGAGCCTTAGAAACGGGTACAAACCCTGATAAATATTTAGATCGCTTCGCTCCCATCACTTTCCAACAACTAACCTCAATGATTTCCTCATCGAAACCGTCAACCTGTCTCCTAGACCCCATACCAACAAGGCTGCTTAAAGAGGTTCTACCTTTAACGGGTACTTCTTTCTTAGATGCAATCAACTTGTCATTATTAACAGGCTACGTGCCACAATCATTTAAAGTAGCTGTAATTAAACCTCTTCTGAAAAAGGCTAATTTAGATCCTGGCGTTTTAGCAAACTATAGACCAATATCTAACCTCCCCTCCATCTCTAAGATCCTGGAGAAAGCAGTCGCAAATCAACTTTGTGATTTTCTTCAACACAATAGTCTATATGAGGACTTCCAGTCAGGATTTAGAACTCATCATAGCACAGAAACAGCATTGGTAAAAATTACAAATGACCTTTTAATTTCTTCTGATAATGGACTTGTCTCAGTCCTTGTCTTACTAGATCTGAGTGCTGCATTTGATACAATTGACCATCGTATCCTATTACAGAGACTGGAACATGTAATTGGCATTAGAGGAACGGCACTGGGCTGGTTTAAATCGTACTTATTAGACCGTTTCCAGTTTGTTCATGTGAATAATGAATCCTCCGTGCGCACTGATGTTAACCACGGTGTTCCACAGGGTTCTGTGCTTGGACCAATTTTATTCACCCTTTATATGCTCCCTCTAGGTAATATAATTAGAAAACATTCAATTAACTTTCATTGTTATGCTGATGACACTCAGTTATATATATCAATCAAGCCAGGTGAAACTGATCAGCTAGCCAAACTAAATGCATGCCTTAATGACATAAAAACCTGGATGGTCCACAACTTCCTAATGTTAAACTCGGAAAAAACAGAAGTGATTGTACTGGGACCCGAACACCTCCGAAACTCATTATCTAAAGACTTAATTAGCATCGATGGCATTACCCTGGCCTCCGATACCACCATAAGGAATCTCGGAGTTATCTTTGATCAGGATCTGTCATTTAACTCCCATATAAAACAAACTTCAAGGACTGCATTTTTTCACCTATGTAATATTACAAAAATTAGACACATCCTGTCTCAAAAGGATGCAGAAAAATTAGTTCATGCTTTTGTTACTTCAAGGTTAGATTACTGTAATTCCTTACTGTCAGGCTGCTCCAATAAATCCCTTAAAACTCTTCAGTTAGTCCAAAATGCTGCGGCTCGTGTACTAACAAGAACCAAGAAAAGAGATCATATTTCTCCTGTTCTAGCTTCGCTGCACTGGCTCCCTGTAAAATCCAGAATTGAGTTCAAAATCCTTCTTCTTACTTACAAAGCTCTAAATGGTCAGGCACCATCATATCTTAAAGACCTCATAATGCCATATTACCCTTCTAGAGCACTACGTTCCCAAAATTCTATGTTACTTGTGGTTCCTAAAGTCCTTAAAACTAGATTGGGAGCCAGAGCCTTCAGTTCCTCCGCCTCCAGAGTACTCGCACTTTTCTCTGCTCTCTCTTCACAGGGTGTGTAGCTGTGGTCCTGCTCCATCACTCTTGCTGGTCTCACTGCTGTGGATCCACTCCCATCACTACTGGCGAATGGTGGCGCTTCATCACCTGCTGCTGTGCCCCTCCCAGAACTCCTGCTCCTCTCTCTCTCTCTCCCTCTCCCTCTCCCTCTCCCTCCCCCCCCCCCCCCCCCCCCCCCCCCCAACCTCTATCTACTCTATTCTACTCTGTTGATCTGCCCTGTACAACGACGTCTATTGCACGTCTGTCCGTCCTGGGAGATGGATCCCTCCTCTGTCGCTCTCCCTGAGGTTTCTTCTTCTTTTTTCCCCTGCTAAAAGGGTTTTTTAAGGAGTTTTTCCATGGCCGATGTGAGGGTCTAAGGACAGAGGATGTCGTACCATGTACAGTCTGTGAAGCCCTTTGAGGCAAATCTGTGATTTGTGATTTTGGGCTATATAAATAAAATTGATTTGATTTGATTTGATTAAAGGATAAGATGATAATGTGCTGTTTAGTCAAGCCATTGTAGGCATTTAGGGCTGACATTTACTTTAGAAATCAATTGAAGTATTAGAGAGTAATGTCTGTGTCCTAAAAAAGAAAAAGAAAGAAAGTAGCTTTGCCATTGATACCCCTTTTCTTTCTCTATCTAGGGTATGAATTAGGATTGGGCTTAAGATTCTTGAATTTAATTCTTTCCAATATCTGCTCCAATTTTCTTTTTGAAAAAATGGAAACCCAGGATTTCTGCGTCTGCTCTGTACTTTACATTCATGGAAGATTATTAGTCCATTGTTTTCTTCAATTTCTTGTTTCCTGATGGTAACAACAAAAATAGCTCATAAGAGTTTAAGAGTTTAATATTAGAGCTGATATCAAGCCATTTTCCATGGTTTTCTTGATAATGATTCTGGTTATTACAAAGAAAACCATTGAAAATGTCTAGATATCAGCTCTTAAATTAAACTCTCACGAGCTATTTTTGTTGTTATCATGATATTTGTCCAAACAAATGTACCTTTAGTTGTACCAGGCATTAGAATGAACAAGAAAATGAAGAAAACTGCCATCCCCACACATTACTGATAATACCATCCTAGTGTCGTAGGTGTACGACTCTTAAACTTATTAGCTGTGTAGGATGGAGGCTCCCAGATGTGTACTGGTGTGTTTACACTTATATAAACCACCCCTGTGGTAGGTGATTTACCATATACCCAGCTAACATAGCAGTATGAACATCTTGTAGAGCTGGACTGCGGGCACTTATTTGGCATTTATGGCGCACAAGAGACTTTTGTTCCCTGACTCACACAGAACATAAGCACGCACATAGAACAGTTACAATCTCGGGGAGAAGCACTCTCTTAAGGACAAAAATAGAGAACAAAAGTTGCTTCCCTTGTTGACATAACCCCCAGGAGCTACATTTGAGTTTCAGGATACAGAAGCTATATTTATACACATAAGGTCTGTAGTGGAGTATAAATAGTGACAAGTTACTACTATTAGTGCCCACAGTAACTAGCAGCATAATGAATCACTAATACATTTCAGAAATATTATTACAGTAACAACCCAAAAAAGCTACTTGTTACAACCTTGCATTTGTTGTCACCCCCAATATTTTTTCCACTCTGACGAATAAGACCTCTAACCTCCTGAAACACCAGAAGGTTTGTTACACAGAACCTGAGAAGCCATCAGTGGAAAGTATTCAGAAAAGGGCAGACGCTGGGAGGTGATTGGATGAACCATCTGTTAATTACCGCTTTGAATGTCACCTTGTGTCATTACGAGTCGTCACACACACCAAAACCACACCTGTAGCTGCCAGCAGCTGCCAGCAGCTCCTCACAGCGTTCTGATTGGGCGACAACTGGCTTCCCAGACACAAACACATTACTTAAAGTCTGAGCAAGATGCATTTTGTATCTTGTGATCCCACGATTCTCGCATCAATATTTTGCAAGCTGCAGTGCAAGGTAAACAGAAGACCTCAAGCTTTCATAGATTCACAGGCTGCAGAAAAAAATGATTAGTTTTAAACCTTGGCTGTGCTTATCCTGAATTTTGAGGAGAAATTACGCAATCACTACTCTTATGAAACTAAAATAAAGTTAAATTACTTTTGAGAAAAATATCAGAAAATTGAAACACTCAAATAAAGCACCCACAATAAAAACACTAGAGGTGTGAATCAGCAGAGGCCCCACAATACGATTTTAGCCTGACACTATACCATATTATTGTGATTTATCAGCATTTTGTGATATGATGAGTATTGTGATACAATATATTGCGGTTTAACTGTTCAACTGCATTTTGTGTCCACAAAATTAATTTCAGTCAAGAGAAAATTAAGAGAAAATTTTCAGTTCTGAATTGGGAGGCAGCCATATACAGGTGCATCTCAATAAATTAGAATATCATGGAAAAGTCCATTGCCAGTAGTTCAAGTCAAATAGCCCCAACCAAGTATTGAGTGCATATAGATGGACATACTTTTCAGAGGTCAACATTTCCATATTAAACATAATTTTTAAAATTGGTCTTTTGAGACACTGAATTTTAGGTCTTCATTAAATGTAAGCCATAATCATTATAATTAGAATAATTTGAATTAATTAAGACATGACATTTTTCATTCTGTGTGTAATTTATCTATATAATGTGTTATTCCACTTGAATAAACTTTTCTATGATATTCTAATTCATTGAGATGCACCTGTGTGTAAATATTTTCATTGAAAAAGCATGACGTCAGCGGTCACATGACCACTTTGAAAATCACCATGAAACATTAAAAAAAAAAAACCCTTTCCGTCACAATATCCTGACACATCCTGCTCTGAATAACTTCGATACGGCTATATAGCATCGCGACAGTCACATACGGGTTCCAGTCAACTTCACGACATGATATCCTGACATACATGGTGCCTATAGATTCCTTAGATCTAGTTTCATATGATACCAGTATCATACCAGTAGTATATTCCTAAGTAGTATATTACTAAAAGTGAGCCCATTGCAGCCTCCGGAAAAAAACAAAAACAACGAAAATACTGATGGTAAATATCAATACTTATTATCAATACTAATTGATATAATATCACCACGCAAAATATCGGGATACTATGCTTTATCGATTTTTTCCCCCCCACCTCTAAAAACTTCTACCAAGATGCCACTTCACAGCCGGTCTCTCCCTCCACAGATAAAAAAAATAAAAAAATTTTACTTCCAAGTTTAGTTTTTGGTCTATTACCTCATTAAGATTAGATTAGATTTGACTTTATTAATCCCACAGCGGGGAAATTTCTTTGTTACAGCTGCAGAAAATCACACAATGTTAAGATAAGATAAAAAACAATCTAAGAAAAGACATTTAACAATATACAAAATATACAAAATAATAATAATAATAATATACTATATACAACTTAGTGCAAATTAAGTGGAGAATGTGCAGAGTGCAGATTATATGCAAAATGTTCAGATTGTGCAGGTGTTGTACAGTCTTATGGCAGCTGGAATGAATGACCTGCGGAAGCGTTCCTTCTTACACCGTGGGAGTAACAGTCTGCTGCTGAAGGAGCTGCTCAGAGACCCCACAGTGTCATGCAGGGGGTGAGAGGGGTTGTCCATGATGGATGCCAGCTTGGCTAACATCCTCCTCTCACCCACCTCCTCTATGGAGTCCAGTGGACAGTTCAGGACAGAGCTCGCTCTTCTGATCAGTTTGTTCAGTCTGTTCCTGTCCCTGTCCGTGCAGCCCCCTCTCCAGCAGACCACCGCGTAAAAAATAGCGGAAGCCACCACAGAGTCGTAAAAGGTCTTGAGAAGGACCCTGCAGACGCCGAAGGACCTCAGTCTCCTCAGCAGGTAGAGACGACTCTGGTCCTTCTTGTACAGGGCGTGGGTGTTGTCAGTCCAGTCCAGTCTGTTATTGAGGTGAACACCCAGGAATTTGTAGTTTTCCACTACCTCAATGTCCAAACCCTGGATGTTCAACGGAGTAAAGTGTGTCTTTTTCCTCCGGAAGTCGATCACCATCTCCTTCGTCTTGCTGGTGTTCAGCTGGAGCTGGTTGGTCTCACACCAGCTGACGAAGTCCTTGATGACCGTCCTGTACTCCAGATCGTTCCCCTCCGAGACACAACCAACAATGGCTGTGTCATCGGAAAACTTCTGGATGTGGCAGTTTGTGGAGTTGTGTGTGAAGTCAGAGGTATAGAAGGTGAAAAGGAAGGGAGAGAGCACCGTACCCTGAGGGGCACCTGTGCTGCACAGCACCACATCAGACACACAGTGCTGTAGCTTCACATACTGCGGTCTGTTGGTGAGGTAGTCTGTTGTCCATGCAGCAAGATGTTGGTCCACTCCCGCTCCCTCCATCTTCATCCTCAGCAGTGATGGTTGGATGGTGTTGAAAGCACTGGAGAAGCCAAAGAAGATGACCCTCACAGTGCTGCCATTGTTCTCCAGATGCGACAGTGATCTGTGCATCAGGTAGATCACTGCATCGTCCACCCCTATACCAGGCTGGTAAGCAAACTGCAGGGGGTCCATCAGTGTGCTCACTAGGGGTTGCAGATGTCTCAATATAATCCTCTCCAAGGTGGGAAGTCAGGGCAACAGGCCTGAAGTGGTTAGGCTCCCTGGGGTGCGCAGTCTTTGGTACAGGGACCACACAGGAAGTCTTCCACAGGGCCGGGACTTTCTCCAGACTCAGGCTCAGGTTGAACAAATGCATGACCACCCCAGAGAGCTGGTCTGCACAGTCCTTCAGCAGTTTGGGGCTGATGCCGTCCGGGCCAGAGGCCGTCTTTGCCTTGATCTTCTTTAGTTCCCACCTCACCTGATCAGCTGTTAGGGAGACATGGGTGGAGGATGACCCAGGGGAGGGTACGGGGGTGGAAGGTGACAAGAGTATCAGGGGGGCCACACCTCTCCCATGGCCCGAGATGTTCTGTAGTCCTCTCCAGACGTCCCTGGTGTTGTTCTGCTCCAGCCGCTCCTCTAGCTTCCTCCTGTAGCAGGTCTTCCCCCTCCTGATCTTCAGCCGTAGTTCCTTCTGGACTCTGCGCAGCTCCTCTTTATCCCCCGATCTAAAGACCCTCTTCTTCTCGTTCAGCAGGGCCTTTATCTCGGAGGTCACCCAGGGTTTGTTGTTGGGAAAACACCATACCAGCTTGCAGGGCACAGTGTTCTCCACACAAAAGTTGATATAAGCCGTAATGCAGTGGGTCATACTGTCAATGTCGTCACCGTGGGGGCTGCAGAGTGCTTCCCAGTCCGTTGTTTCAAAACAGTCCCTGAGCCTCGCACTGGTCTCCTCAGACCACTCCTTCACAGACTTCTTCTCAGGTGGCTGCCTAGCCACCATGGGGGTGTAGTCTGAGATGAGGTGGACAAGGTTGTGATCTGAGCGACCCAGTGGGGGGAGGGGGGATGAGGTGTATGCATTCTTGATGTTTGCATGCATTAGGTTCAACGTTTTATTGTCCCTGGTGTGGCATTTCACATACTGAGTAAAGGTGGGGAGAGCAGAGGACAAGGAGGCATGGTTGAAGTCCCCAGAGATGAGGATGAGGGCTTGGGGGTGCCGGGTCTGTAGCTGAGAGACGACAGTGTGGATCATATCTGTAGCTGCGGTAGCATCGGCCGTGGGGGGGATGTAAACAGTTATCGCGAGAACACTGCTTAGTTCTCGCGGGAGGAAGTAAGGCCGAATGCTAACAGCTAGCAGCTCAATGTCTTTGGTGCAGCGTTGCTCCTTTACGCTGATATGTCCCGGGTGACACCATCTCTCGTTAACAAACATAGCAAGCCCCCCTCCTTTCTTCTTACCACACTCTGAGGCTTTTCTGTCCGCCCGCACGAGCTGAAAGCCGTCCAGGGTGACGTGGGAGTCAGGTGAAAGTTCATTCAGCCACGTCTCCGTGAAACACATGAGGCTGCACTCACGGTAGTCGCTCTGCAGCCGGGTTAGCGCCGTTAGCCGTTAGCTGGGCTAACTATGACATTACAGAATATTTTATTGGAAATCCATGGAAGTAATTCTTTTAAACCATGGAGTAACTTTCAGCCCTAATTTGCCAACTGTCTACAACTGAGAAAACGTGTAAACAAGATGTTGGATTACTTTTTTCTTTCTTTCTTTTTTGCAAGACATAGATGCTGATACAGGAAGTCTCTAAAAACTGATGGATGTACTGTATATCCACTATCTGATCAACACTTATAAATGACACTACTATGTAAGTACTAAAAACCACTTTCCCTAATACACAGATACGTTGAAATGGAGATGTTTTATACTGTTTAAATTAGTCTTTATATACTGTACTGCTGTTTATCTGTTGTTTCAGCTGATGTAGCATTAAACCTGCGATAGCTCACACTCAGAAAAGCTTAATTTAGCATGTGCATAGATAATTATGATTGGTTGGACATAATGCTTTCTCTGCCATAGACATTGTCTTAAATCGGATAGCTAAATGACTGTATCTGCCTTTGTTGGTTCCTGGAAACACTAATTGGACGGAGACGAGTTGCGGCTGCAGAAGTGGTTGTATGGAAACATTGTAGACGTTCCTACGGTATGAAAACTGTAGGACAGCTCAACATGCAGCAAACCGTTACTGGGGCCTTGGTTACAACACACTTTATTTTCATATATTGCGTTTATTTGCACATTTCATTGTGTTATTACTTTGCAGAAGTTTTAGTTTTTTTTCCGTTTTAATAAGAATGTCACCACCAAAGTTTTATTTTCTGTAGATGTTTTCTTGACTTTGTTGCCTTCTCTTTTCAGGCCTCTTCCTTTATTTCTTTGCCTCTGTATCACGTGACTATTTTCGAAGAAACCACCTTTACAATAAAAATGTAAATGTGAAAATTACGACGTCATTTGACTGTTTTTGTTCAGCCCTAATGTTCTGTTTGGGCCCCTTCTATACTTAAGATTGGTTTATCACCTTCAAACGTTAGGACTTTTTATCAAATTTGCCTATAAAGGGATTTTTATGTTTCAGAAGATGGAGACATTGGGATATGTTAGGTGTTAAGGTTGGATTAAAAGAAAATATTTTAAAAAGAAGGGAAATGTGTTGTTTTGCAGTTATTAATTTAATCATTTTACACATACAGCATTAGGGTCTGTGGCACCTAAAACAAGAGGAAGTAAAGCCACAAAACACAGTGTCTAAGGGATAATAAAATGATCCAAATGCAGATTATTGTGTAGCACACCTGTTCAGTGGCATTTTGTTATTCATTTTTGTTTGATAAAAAAGTATGATTGCATGGTTATTTCAGCCTGAAGCCTGAAAGGTTGTGTAATGTACTTACAATATCAGTCCACTAGATGGAGATAGAAGAATGTAACACTCTGGTCAGGATGATACTGGGAGCCACATTGACAAGTCCAAATAAACAAACTCCAACATTGTGTCTTTGTACAATAATCAAGCTGATAATTTCCATCATTTTTTTCCTCTTTTCTTTTTTGTCTCTGACATGCATTGTTTTTTCAGCTCTGTTTAATTGAACTTTTTGTCCACCAGTTAAATACAGGAAGGATAAAACTGCAATACAAGATGATTATTAATCCATTATGACATATATGATCATATATCAATTTGCACTTCAATTAAGTTAAATGGTTTGCAAGTGACATACATTTTTTTTTGCCAAAATCAGAAGAGCAGAGGCTGAAATATCCTGAGTTTCATGCCCAAGTATAAACTTAAGCCCCAGAACACTGGATCCTACATGTCCCATAGTGCAACTGGATCCACACTCCACAAAGTGTCTGTAAGTGACTGTAATACTGTAATACTTAATAAGTTTCAAATCAAAAGGCAAAAGGTTTAGCAGGGATGGAAGTAAAGTATTACATTTACTGTTGTTACGGTAAAACTTTTTGTGCACATCAGAAAGAAGATGCATCAGCAGCTGCAGCAAAGAAGAAGCTGCAGCAGTGTCAGTGGCCACAGGAGGGCAGAACTCCAATAAGGTGACACTGATGGGCGTTCTCAATGTGTACATTCACCTGTCCAGTGTCAGAGGTGGAAGAAGTAGGACAGCGGTCGCACCTGGCAACTGCATGCTGTATGAAACCTGCATTCAGCATTAAATTGGATACAGCTGTATATAATCTTAATAAAGCCTTAAAGGGATAGTTCAGGATTTTGGACATTCATTCATTATTCTTAACTGATTTCCCGCACACGGGTCGCGGGGGGCTGGAGCAGATCCCAGCTGACATTGGGCGAGAGGCGGGGAAAACCCTGAACAGGTCTCCAGACCATCGCGGTGCTGACACATAGAGAAAACCAATCACACTCTCATATGCTCTTAGAGTCAGCAATTAAACCTAAGTGCATGCTCTTGGACTGTGCAAGGAAGTCGGAGGATCTGATGAGAACCCACACTGACACGGTGAGAACATTACACCACCTTGTAGCCTGATTTTTGACATTAAGTTGTATGAAATACCTACCAATAGTGTAGTGGATGCAAAACTATTAGTTTACTTGCTGAGCTCCGGCGGCGGAGGTCTGGCTGGTTCTGATCGTAGAATAGATTTGAGATTGGCAAGTATTTTATACAATTAAAGGGAACTATCCCTTTAATTAATTGCTCATGGTTGATCATCCAGCAGCAATTTCTGCATTAAAATAGGCACTTCTGCAAGGTTTGTGAGGAATTAATGCTGTTTTTAACAATAAAATGAAATAAAACTAAAAAGCTAAAATTGAATGCAATGCAAAAGTGTCTTAAACCTGCATTTTTTTCTAATGACCAGCAGGGGGCAACTTCACTGGTTGATATCAAAGAAGTAAGATTTTAAGTCTATGCTATAATTATCATACTTCTCACTTGATGTATTTCTTCAGTAAACATTTTCTAACATCTTTATGGTCTCAATTGATAGTTTTAAGTCTCCTTTACAACAGCATGCTGTTGATATGTCAAATTAAAAGAGATGTTAACTTACATCCTATTTACTTTAAAGTGACAGTTCCTTTACTAGACTATGCCATGTTAGTCCTTTTTCCATCCCTGAACATTAGAGTTCTATTTTGTTCACTTTTAAATCTCATGAACTTGTTGAACTCAACCTTAGATGTTGCCTCTCTGCACTGAAATTCTGGCTGCCTGTTTAAGTGAGCTGAGCAATACAATGAGACATTAAGTGTTATGAAGTCAGCCCACATATCATGGGTAAAGGATGCTGATGAATAATAAATGCTGGATGAAGTACAATAGCTTTTTATCTGCTAATGATCAATATTGAATGATGTTTTGCAGCAGTTGGTTTGTGGGTGAGAGCAACAATTAGGCACACTTTCAACATCAAACTGAATATCAGGCAGAGGCACTTTGTGACAGTTGTCATGACAATGGTTGCAGTCCGTTTCATTACAACCTCTGAGACTAAAAAGTTTATGAGCATGTGCTTCCTGCAGCAGTTCAGATATTCAATAATTTAACATTTCTAACCCAACAGACTTGGAACCAGCAGCACTTTTTTCAGCAAGATTTTAAAGAAGCTCCATTCAAAATGTATTACAGAATTATATGAAAATGTCAGTGCAGGTAAGTAAAATTTGAATGGAATGTCAAAAAAATTTACTCTGAAGTGTATAAAACAGAGTAATGGGTACCTCAGTGGTTTAAGTGCGAACAGTGTTCAGTTTTATTCCTGCTACAGAAACATTTGAATTTACACCACCAAGTGGTGCTAAAAGTCTCAAGGAGAATAACAATAATAATTTCAGATGGTTTAGAAACTACAGTCACTCTAAATCAAATCAAATCAAATCAATTTTATTTATATAGCCCAAAATCACAAATCACAAATTTGCCTCAAAGGGCTTTACAGACTGTACATGGTACGACACCCTCTGTCCTTAGACCCTCACATCGGCCAGGGAAAAACTCCTTTAAAAAACCCTTTTAGCAAGGGAAAAAGAAGAAGAAACCTCAGGGAGAGCGACAGAGGAGGGATCCATCTCCCAGGACGGACAGACGTGCAATAGATGTCGTTGTACAGGGCAGGTCAACAGAGTAGAGTAGAGTAGATAGAGGGGGGGGGGGGGCAATAGAGAGAGAGGGAGAGAGAGAGAGAGAGAGAGAGAGAGGAGCAGGAGTTCTTGGGGGGGGGGGGGGCACCATTGGCCAGTAGTGATGGTGAGTGTAGAGTGGACCAGGAGAGGAACATTCCCATCTGGGGCCGAACCAGATCCACAGCAGTGAGACCAGCAGGAGAAGAGAGAGCAGAGAAAAGTGCGAGTATTCTGGGAAAATAAAAGCTTGTGTCATGTATTATTGGGACAGAGAGAAAGAGGGCCCCGGTGTATCGTGTCCCCTGACACATTGGGCCTATAGCGGCATAACTAGGGGCTGGTCCAAGGCAGGCCTCGGCCAGCCCTAACTATAGGCTTTGTCAAAGAGGAAAGTTTTAAGTTTACTCTTGAATAAAGAGAGGGTGTCTGCCTTCCGAACTGAGACTGGGAGATGATTCCACAAGAGAGGAGCTTGATAACTGAAGGCTCTGGCTCCCAATCTAGTTTTAAGGACTTTAGGAACCACAAGTAACATAGAATTTTGGGAACGTAGTGCTCTAGAAGGGTAATATGGCATTATGAGGTCTTTAAGATATGATGGTGCCTGACCATTTAGAGCTTTGTAAGTAAGAAGAAGGATTTTGAACTCAATTCTGGATTTTACAGGGAGCCAGTGCAGCGAAGCTAGAACAGGAGAAATATGATCTCTTTTCTTGGTTCTTGTTAGTACACGAGCCGCAGCATTTTGGACTAACTGAAGAGTTTTAAGGGATTTATTGGAGCAGCCTGACAGTAAGGAATTACAGTAATCTAACCTTGAAGTAACAAAAGCATGAACTAATTTTTCTGCATCCTTTTGAGACAGGATGTGTCTAATTTTTGTAATATTACATAGGTGAAAAAATGCAGTCCTTGAAGTTTGTTTTATATGGGAGTTAAATGACAGATCCTGATCAAAGATAACTCCGAGATTCCTTATGGTGGTATCGGAGGCCAGGGTAATGCCATCGATGCTAATTAAGTCTTTAGATAATGAGTTTCGGAGGTGTTCGGGTCCCAGTACAATCACTTCTGTTTTTTCCGAGTTTAACATTAGGAAGTTGTGGACCATCCAGGTTTTTATGTCATTAAGGCATGCATTTAGTTTGGCTAGCTGATCAGTTTCACCTGGCTTGATTGATATATATAACTGAGTGTCATCAGCATAACAATGAAAGTTAATTGAATGTTTTCTAATTATATTACCTAGAGGGAGCATATAAAGGGTGAATAAAATTGGTCCAAGCACAGAACCCTGTGGAACACCGTGGTTAACATCAGTGCGCACGGAGGATTCATTATTCACATGAACAAACTGGAAACGGTCTAATAAGTACGATTTAAACCAGCCCAGTGCCGTTCCTCTAATGCCAATTACATGTTCCAGTCTCTGTAATAGGATACGATGGTCAATTGTATCAAATGCAGCACTCAGATCTAGTAAGACAAGGACTGAGACAAGTCCATTATCAGAAGAAATTAAAAGGTCATTTGTAATTTTTACCAATGCTGTTTCTGTGCTATGATGAGTTCTAAATCCTGACTGGAAGTCCTCATATAGACTATTGTGTTGAAGAAAATCACAAAGTTGATTTGCGACTGCTTTCTCCAGGATCTTAGAGATGGAGGGGAGGTTAGATATTGGTCTATAGTTTGCTAAAACGCCAGGATCTAAATTAGCCTTTTTCAGAAGAGGTTTAATTACAGCTACTTTAAATGATTGTGGCACGTAGCCTGTTAATAATGACAAGTTGATTGCATCTAAGAAAGAAGTACCCGTTAAAGGTAGAACCTCTTTAAGCAGCCTTGTTGGTATGGGGTCTAGGAGACAGGTTGACGGTTTCGATGAGGAAATCATTGAGGTTAGTTGTTGGAAAGTGATGGGAGCGAAGCGATCTAAATATTTATCAGGGTTTGTACCCGTTTCTAAGGCTCCAGGGTTTAAGGATGCCTCAGTACCAGTTAATGGCAGGAGGTAGTGAATTTTATTTCTAATAGTTATAATTTTCTCATTGAAAAAGCTCATAAAATCATTACTAGTGAGTGCAATAGCAATACATGGTTCAATAGAGCTGTGACTCTCTGTCAGCCTGGCTACAGTGCTGAAAAGGAATCTTGGGTTGTTCTTATTTTTCTCAATTAATGACGAATAATAGGCTGATCTGGCTTTACGGAGGATTTTCTTATATGTTTTAAGACTGTCCTGCCAGGTTAAAAGAAATTCATCCAGCTTAGTTGAACGCCATTTCCTTTCGAGCTTTCGTGAAATTTGCTTCAGTTCACGGGTTTGAGAATTGTACCATGGAGTTAACTTTTTCTGTTTTATTATTTTCTTTTTTAGTGGGGCAATAAAATCTAGCGTTGTTCGCAGTGAATCTGCAGTACTGTCGACAAAGTTATCAATTAGTGAGGGACTGAAGTTAACATAGTCCTCTATTATGTTGGAGCACGACAAAGAGTTAAAGACCGGTGGAATCACTTCCTTGAACTTAGCTACAGCACTATCAGATAGACATCTAGTGTAGAAACTCTTGCTTATTAGCGAGTAGTCCAATAACAGGACTTCAAAAGTTATTAAATAATGGTCTGATAACACAGGATTTTGTGGGAAAACTATTAAATGTTCAATTTCAATCCCATACGTCAACACAAGGTCGAGGGTGTGGTTAAAAGAGTGAGTGGCTTCATGAACTTTCTGATTAAAGCCAATCGATTCTAGTAAGGAGATAAAAGCAGTACTAAGGCTATCATTATCAACGTCAACATGACGTTGCATACATATGCATACACATATCTGTAATTAGTACTAGGCTTGATAAAAACTCAGAGAATTGTGATAAAAATTCTGAATATGGACCGGGAGGCCGGTAAACTATGACAAATAGGATTGGCTGTTGGTTTTTCCAGGTTGGGTGTGAAAGACTGAGAACAAGGCTTTCAAATGAGTTATAGTTTAATTTAGGTTTTGGGGTAATTAGAAGGTTTGACTCATATATCGCTGCAACTCCTCCTCCTCGGCCTGTGCCACGAGGGATATGAGTATTAATATGACTAGGAGGAGTAGATTCATTTAGGCTGACATATTCTTCATCACGCAGCCAGGTTTCAGTTAGACAAAGTAAGTCAATATTGCAATCTGATATTAACTCATTTACTAATAAAGCTTTAGATGATAAGGATCTAATGTTTAAGAGTCCACATTTAATTATTTTGGGTTTTTGTTTATTTGCAGTTGAAGTTTCAATTTTTATTAGGTTATTTTGGGTAACTCCTCTTCTGTTAGAACCTGGTTTAAATAACTTAACTTTGGGAGGACGGTAGACAGACACAGTCTCTATGGGATTTTGGGTGGATGACTGCTCAAAGGGAAAGGCAGAGAAGTGTTTTACAGTGCGACTCTGCCTCCTGGTCTCAACTCTGATTTGTCACGGGTTTGGACCGCTAATAAACTTGGTCAGGTTGCTAGATATGAGAGCGGCTCATCCAAAGTGGGATGAACACCATCTCTCCTAATAAGACCAGGTCTCCTCCAGAAAGTTTGCCAATGATTAACGAAGCCCACGTTGTTTGCTGGACACCACCTCGACAACCAGCGCTGGAGCGATGAAATGCGGCTACACATATCATCGCTGGTCAAATTTGGCAGGGGACCAGAGAAAACTACGGAGTCCGACATTGTTTTGGCATATGCACAAACCGATTCCACATTAATTTTTGTGACCTCCGATTGACGTAACCGGGTGTCATTACTGCCGACGTGAATAACAACTTTACTGTATTTACGTTTATCCTTAGCCAGCAGTTTCAAAAAGGATTCAATGTCGCCCGCTCTGGCCCCCGGGATGCACTTAACTATGGTGCCTGGTTTCGCTAACTTCACGTTCCGAAGAACGGAGTCGCCAATGATCAGAGTTGGCTTCTCAGTAGGTGTGTTACTGAGTGGGGAGAATCTGTTGGAGACGTGAAGCGGTTGGTGGTTAACCATCGTGGGCCTCGGCTTCTGACTATTCCCCCTTCGGACATTCACCCAGCCGTCCGGCCGCTCGGGAGGTGTCGGGGAACGGCTAGCTGCACTATGTTGGCTCGCACCAGCTAAGGGCGACTGGCTAACTGCTGCAGTTAACTTTACCGAATTAGTTTCCATGGTGCGGAGCCGCACTTCTAGTTCACTAAGCCTCGCCTCCAACACAGCTAAAGCACTACACTTATTACAAGTACCATTATCATTAAAGGAGGCTAAGCAGTAACTAAACATTTGACACACCGGGCAAGAGAGAGCAGGAGAGTGAGGGGGAGAAGACATGGTTAGCAGCTAGGCTAGGTAGCTAACACAACTGAGTAGTATCAGACAGATAAGATTAGCGACAAGTCGCTACAAGGAGCAGATAGATACGGGTGCTTAAGTAAAACTAGCGTATGTATAAATGAAGCGGACAGGTATCCGTTATAGTGTGTAGCGTTTAACAGAGTTAACTGTATTTAGCAAAAGCAGCAAACAAGCACAGCACTACACTACGAGCACACACAGAAACACCGGACGTGACACAATACGCTCACTTTAGCACGTCAGCACGTCAGTGACCAATGACAAGCTAGCTTTTGAAGTGAGTAGCAGGATGATTTATTTGACATAATTCCTGCAATTTTTTTTGGCAATTCCTTGTAAGACACACTTTGGTTGGTTGGTTTCATCTGAACACAAGTATATTTATTCTTATATTTCCATGCAAATGTTGTGGTTGCTTAATTCCAGATAAACATTTTCCAAAAAGTTGCCTGTGCTTGTAGTAGTTGCAATTGTTATGTTATAGTTGGTCAAACTTTTTGTTCTACATTTTCTACAAGTAAGTCAATGGATTCTGTTGTTTGTTTCAGTGTCAGTAGCTTCTGTAAATTTACTATGGCAGCAATACAACAATACACTGGCATTAAAAAAAAAAGTACTTTGAAATACTAACGTACCTGTAAAGCAAGTGCTCCAGCACTTTGAATTTGAGAATTTTCACTTGTATTGCAGTAATATTTCAACAGAAGTATCTAGTAAGAAAAGAGATGTGTAGATTTTCCACCATTTTACTTCTTATCTGTTCTCTTTCAACAGATCAATAGAGAGCAAAGGAAATGACATATTTTCGTAGGCCAAACCAGAAGTAGCATCACTATGGTTATTGAGAATTAGCATTAGCTTATTAGAAAATAAACTCTGTGGCAAACACAGGTTTTTAATTACCTAATTAATTACCTAATTACCAATCAACATAATTTAAAACAAGAGTTTGCAAGAGCACTGAAAACCATGACTAGAGGCTGTGAGGTGGACTTATTGTCCCCGACAACCACTGTAGTCTCATTTAGCCACTTGTTAGCAACCCCCTTTTTATGGACACGTGACTCAAAAATTCACAACGTATTTTATCTTGTACAACAAGACGTGAAAATCTCTCGTGTTCATCATGTGTTAACCACATACCTTATTTCAGGCATCTAACCACCAAACCATTCAAAATCCTCATTGAGTTTGAGAGGTTAGACTCTAAACCGTGCTAAAATGCTGGGTTGTGCCTTCTACGCACATTTTGTGGCAGAGCCAGAGTATCTGTTTTCCCCAGTAATCAGTCTCTACGGTAAGGTAAGCTAGGCTAATCACTCCTGGCTCCAGCTCCATACTCAACACACAGGGATGAGATTAACATTGATGTCATCAATATTTCCTTGAAGTGACTACTGATTTAAGCAGAACATTTCATGGAAGCCAGGCCATTATTTTTGGGTAAGTCATCTAAACACAAAGATGACAATGGATAGAGACAGATCATCCACTAGGGACCATCAAACCCATATTTCACCCTGGTGATCCCCTGAGTTTTAGTCAGGTATCATCAGAATTATCCATATCCTCTTCCTAACTGGTAGACGCTATTCTAATATTCCGTCTGTAAAACGCTGATAATGAGTTGAGTGTTATATACGTCCTCTGAGTCTGTCTCTCCATCCTCCATTACCATAATTCCTTCACGTTCCTGTGGCCCTGGGGCTAATGCCACGCAGCCTCTGCATACTAAACTGCACTACCAGGACTTTTGCAGGGAATACAAAGGGCCATATCAAGGAAAATGATGCCAGGGATCAACACCCCCCACAGAGAGGTGAGAGGGGGCTATAAGATAGCAGTAACTGCACATGTTAGTGCATTATCAGTATTCCCATACATGCATGTGTGAGGGGAATGCAGTCTGTAAACACAGCCCATCCCTTCCACAAATCAGGCTGTTCTCATGTCAGTTTTGCTAGAAAAAGTACTGAAATTCATAACTATTAGTAGTGTAAAGACTGTATAGGTCCCTATAGTGTGATTGGGAGTGGATAGGTCAAGCAAACACAGGACTTTCACCCAACAGATCAGTGCTTGTGTCCTGTTGGAAACGTCCTTTCCTATGACAAATTGTGAAACTGTGACACATACGCACCGGCCTTTTTATTAGCTAGCAACGTGTACCTATTAAAGTGGCAGTGTGGTCTTCTGCTGCAAGGTTGGACGTATTGTTCGTTCAGAGATGGTTTTCTGCATACCTTGGTACTAACAGGTGGTTATTTAGTGTTGTTTTTCTATCATCTCCAACCAGGCAATTCTCCTCTGACCTCTGGCATTACCAGGCATCAAGTATCACTGGATATTTTCTCTTTTACGGATAGTTCTCTGTAAACCCTAGATATGGTTGTGTGTGAAAATCCCACTAGATCAGCAGTTTGTGAAATATTCAGACCAACAACTATGCCCAATCAAAGTCAATTAAATCACCTTTCTTCCCCATTCTGATGCTCTCTGTGAACTTCAGCAGCTCGTCTTCACCATGTCTAAATGCGTACATGCCTTGAGTTGCTGACATGTGATTGACTGATGAGATATTTGTGTTAACAAGCAGTTGCACAGGTCTACCAGTAGACCGGTGAGTGTACCTGGCAATTTGGCATGTGACCCAGAAGTTTTTCATATTAATGGGCAGTTTACAGTAACTACCAAAGGTATACAGTACTAAAAATGTATGCAATCAAACTGCAGCTTTGTTGTAAAGTGAATTAAATGTAGTGAAGGTGCTGAATTAAGAGACAAACAAAAAAAAATGCCTGAGATGTTCTAGTGATTGAGCTCACAGGTGTACTCAGTCCTGAAAAGACCTCTAATTAGGCAACATAAGTGAAAACACCTGTGTGGGCACACTGGGCATACTTTAGTTCTGCACAGGTGTGTGACAGTGTGTATGCTGGAATAATTGCTGCCATTCTTTCTGTCAGAATGGTACATCAGGTAAAGGCTGATACATACACTGTGTTCCAAATTATTATGCAACTGAGTTTTTTCTCCGATTTTCCTAAATAGTCGATGCAAATGACAGTCAGCATAATTTAAGTCATCAACCGTTAGTTTAATTAATTCTAATGTGATTGGACAAACCTCCCAATGATAACAGTATTTTTTCAAAAATAAAAAACTTTAAATGCACTGTTCCACATTATTACGCACGACAGAGTTTTATAACATTTTATAGGTTTTTAAGAACTGAAACTGCTCATTTTTGGATTTTCCAGCATTCGGAGGTCATATTTACTGAAAAAAAAGCTATTTCAATCAAAATCATCTTAACAGGTCAAGTTACATTTTAACATAGGAGCCCTTATTTGATAGCAGCTTCACAATTCTTGCATCCATTGACCTTGTGAGTGTTTGGAGAGTTTCTGCTTGAATTTCTTTGCAGGATGTCAGAATAGCCTCCCAGAGCTGCTGTTTGGATGTGAACTGCCTCCCACCCTCATAGATCTTCTGCTTGAGGATGCTCCAAAGGTTCTCAATAGGGTTGAGGTCAGGGGAGGATGGGGGCCACACCATGCGTTTCTCTCCTTTTATGCCCATAGCAGCCAATGATGCAGAGGTATTCCTTGCAGCATGAGATGGTGCATTGTCATGCATGAAGATGATTTTGTTACTGAAAGCTCGGTTCTTCTTTTTGTACCATGGGAGAAAGTGGTCAGTCAGAAACTCCACATACTTTACAGAAGTCATTTTCACACCTTCAGTGACCCTAAAGGGGCCGACCAGCTCTCTCCCCATGATTCTGGCCCAAAACATGCCTCGCCACCTCCTTGCTGACGTCGCAGCCTTGTTGGGACATGGTGGCCGTCCACCAACCATCCACCACTCCATCCATCTGGACCATCCAGGGTTGCACGGCACTCATCAGTGAACAAGACTGTTTGACAATTCGTTTTCATGTATTTCTGGGCCCACTGCAGCCGTTTCTGCTTGTGAGCATTGGTTAGGGGTGGCCGAATAGAGTAACTGATAGAATAACGCATAACAGCAAGCCTCTGGAGGATCCTACACCTTGATGTTCGTGGGACTCCAGAGGCACCAGCAGCTTCAAATATCTTTTTGCTACTTTGTAATGGCATTTTAGCAGCTGTTCTCTTAATCCGATGTTTTTGTCTGGCAGAAACCTTCCTCATTGTGCCTTTATCTGCACGAACCCATGTGTGCTCTGAATCAGCCACAAATCTCTTTACAGTAGGATGATCACGATTAAGTTTTCGTGAAATATCTAAGGTTTTCATACCTTGTCCAAGGCATTGAACTATTCCACGCTTTTCGGCAGCAGAGAGATCCTTTTTCTTTCCCATATTGCTTGGAAATGGTCATCTGCTTAATAATGTGGAACGCCCTTCTTAAGTAGTTTTTCCTTAATTGGGCTTACCTGGCAAACTAATTATCACAGGTGTCTGAGATTGATTTCAGTGATCCAAAGAGCCCTGAGACACAATACCATCCATGAGTTTAATTGAAAAACAAAACATGTAATCTTTATGACACTTAAATACAATTTGCGAAATAATTTGGAACGCGGTGTACACCACATACATATTATCTGGGCAGAATTTTTTTCATGTGTGTTGTCCGACAATTATTGTGTGATTGGTTAGAAATTTGAGTTCTGCACTTGAGTTTCTCATGAAGTATGAAATGTCCTAGCAAGAACTAATTTAATTCTTGTTCTTGCCGCCTCGAGAAAACGAACAAATTTATCGATTCTTGCAGAGTATGCATTAGCCTGAGGTATGACCAAGCAACCTCTGGGTCTGAGCAGTGAGGCAAACCAGGAAATGCCTTAAGCTGCATTACACTGGAAATTCTAGCAGGGGGCGCTGATGGCGGTTGCAGAAGCATTTGGGTCCATCCATTTCAATCCAAAACTAGGCCTGCAAGCAGGACTGAATGGGACCGAGCAGAGTGGAGCCGTCGGAGGAGGCCACGTGGGGCACGGCGCTGCGGGCTTAGTCCCTATGCGTCCCAAATGGCGTGTCTGTGTAAAACATGTTACTTCCTGTAGCCAGCGGGGGGCGCTATGACTGTGTGTCAATAATGACATGTGAGTGTGGTCAGGGCTGGACCCTCATCAGGTGTGGGAAATTTGGGACAGATTGGACAATGTATGGTCAAGTTATAGAGTCTGGTGTATTATGGCGAGATGACATATTTTGCCGGCATGCCACGCCCACATATTCGAAGGTCAGTCAAGGTGTTGATATGTTATGTTCCCAAAGGGCTTGTAATGGTATTGACCAACTTAGAAGTCAATCAGGTTAAATCTGTAGGAGGAGTTAATTAAAATATGAAATGTGGTCATTTAATGAAAGGGGGCGTGGATATAGCATAAGGGGCGGGGCTTTATGAAATATTGTTATTTAGAAGTGTTAAGGGCTAGACTCTGATGAAGCATGAGAAGTTTGGACCAGATGGGACAAAGTATGTAAAAGTTATAAGGATGTGTAGTTTTGTGGCAAGACTCCATATTTTGCCGCCATGCCACGCCCACATAGTGTGACAGTCGGTAAAGCTTTCAATAACTTTTGATCCCAAAGTACAAAGCCTTGTGATACTGACCAAGTTTGAAGTCCATGGGGTGAAATCTGTCGGAGGATGTTCGTTAAAGTATGCGAGGTGGAAATGGGAAAGAACGATGAATTGTGGGAAATTCAAACCAAGATGGCAGACTTTCAGTTAGGTTTGAGGTATGGGTCCAAGAGGCTTTTTGGTGCGTCTCCACATGATTCATGTGTGTACCAAATTTCGTGTCTCTACGTGAAGCCTACTGCTAGGGCTAATTATATGACTGAGTGTCAATATTGATATGTGGGTGTGTTCAGGGCTGGACCCTCATCACATATAAGAAATTTGGGACAGATTGGACAATGTATGGTCAAGTTATACGGTCTCGTGTGTTGTGGCGAGATGGAATAATTTGCCGCCATGCCACGCCCACATAATGTGACGGTCAGTAAAGCTTTTGATAACTTTAGATCCCAAAGGCCTTGTGGTGGTACTGTCCAACTTTGAAGTCAATCAAGTTAAATCTGTAGGAGGAGTTCGTTAAAATATGATATGTGGTCATTTAATGAAAGGGGGCGTGGATATAGCATAAGGGGTGGGGCTTTATGAAATATTATGATTTAGAAGTGTTAAGGGCTGGACTCTGATGAAGCATGAGAATTTTGGAGCAGATGGGACAAAGTATGGAAAAGTTATAACGCTCTCGTGTATTATGGCGAGACGCCATATTTTGGCGCCATGCCACGCCCACATAGTGTGACCGTCGGTAAATATTTATACAACTTTTGATCCCAAAGGCCTACTGTCCAAGTTGTGAAGGCAGTGAAGGCAATTGGGTGAAATCTGTAGGAGGAGTTCGTTAAAGTATGCGGCGTGGAAATGGCGAAAACTCCATATAGTGGGGCGGATTAGCTCAATATTTTACACCAATCGTTCACTTTGTGATAAAAGCATGAAATTTGGTAGATGTGTTGGTGAATATGTTTCAAATAAATCTGGATATTGGGCCACCTCAAAAGCGCCCCCTAGTGGCCGTGGCAGGCATTTGTTATACGAATAAATCAATGATGAATAAAAACTGCCCTTTTAATAATACCAACTGGTGATGAATTGTATATTTTTGGAAAGCCTGATTAGTCACCTTTACAACGAGGTACAGCTTGTAAGGATAGTGCATTCATGGAATGAGCAACAGGGCTAAGCGTGTGGGTAGCACCCCCCAAAAATGTGCATCCCCTGTGGGGCAGATTAGCTCAATAAATCACAAGAATTGTTTATTTTGTGATAGAAGCACACAATTTGGTGGATGTGTTGGTGGATCTGTTTCAAACAAATCTGTATATTAGGCCATTGCAAATTCCAAGATGGCGGCCATTTTTCAAGATGGCCGACACCTTAGTGGAGCAATTGAATGATATAATGGTTTATTTGGTGATACAAGCATACAAATTGGCATGAGCAGTATCTGTGGGTCACTTGACAGTAGCCCACCCACAGTTACTTGAAATTCCAAGATGGCGGCCATTTTTCAAGATGGCCGACACCCAAGTGGAGCAGTTAAGTGATATAATGGTTTATTTGGTGATACAAGCATAAAAATTGGCATGAGCAGTCTCCTTGGGTCACTTGACAATAAGCCACCCACAGTTACTTGGGTTGACAAAAAAACACTCCCAGCCACTTGAAATTTCTATTTTCAAGATGGCCGCCCCCTGGATCCTCAAAAGATCAATTTTCTCATAGAAATGTATTGGGATTTAGATTATTCTGGAAAACAAGTTTTAAAACATCATAATACAGTTGTGTTGATTTGTTGATCATAGACAGATTAGACAAGAGTAAGTATCTGCACTACCAGGGCACACTGGTGATATATGACTGCTGTTAAACTTAGAGTGGGGTTCAGTGTCAGCCAATTGTAAAGTTGGTCAAAGAAGAGACGACAACTCTCTGAGTAGTTTGAGTTAACCGGGTGGTGTACAGATCGTACAGGGTAAAAATGGCATTGGATGAACGATTGGACTAAGTGTAGGGTTAAGGCATGAACTTAATTGTATCCCATACATCAAAGTGCTTATTAAAAGGTGGTAAAAGGATAAACCCTCAGCCTCTGCCTTTGAATTTGCTGCAGACATTGCAGAAGCCATCATAACAGTTGAGAAAACAAACAGCAGGACACCAAGATCATACTGGTTATAATACCATTGCAAGAAATGTTCCATTATTTCATAAAATAAATGCTCTGCCTATCTTACGTAGTCCAACCCGACTAGATGAAGGTGATGGCATAGAAAGCACATTGACAAGAAACAGAGCAAAATATCATTCAAGCTGTAAACTTATGTTCAACAACACACAGCTGGAAAGGGCCCAAAAGAGAGCATCTACTGCTGCTAAAGACACTAAAGATACCAAAGATATCCATGTCAAGAGGTCAAGAAGATCCCAGACTTCTTATGAGGCTGGATATGAGTGGGGACAGGCATTGAAGAGAGACATCCACAAATGCCGAGCCCGTCCGACTGGGGATGGGTAAACAGGACAAGAAGTGGAAAGTCTTCTGGACTCCGCTTCCACCTATTGCGGAGAGTTGTTGGGAGTTGACAAAATGTGGGTGCACCAAGGCTTGTACTGGAAAGTGTAAGTGCTACAGATATGGACTCAGTTGCCCCTGCTAGAACTTATTTGCTTGTTTCTTTTGCCAGTGTTATTCCTTGTTGTCCTTTGTGTTTTCAAGTGTAGGCCTATGGCTCGGCTTCCCCTCGCCACATCGGCGCATTATGTTCTATTTTGTCACCAGCCTATTACTGTGACATGTTCAGTTTTTACTTTGTAACATTGCTTTCACATTTTCAGTTTAGTTCCCTAGTATAGTTTCAGATACTGTTTGTCATGGTTCCGTGTCAGCCAGAGCTGCTGTTGCCTCTGGATCTGTCATTATTGCCATTCAGTATTAACCATTGCTTAATTAATATTTTGGAGCACTGTCCGTTCAGCACCACAACTGTGTTTCCCCACCCCTGAGTATTTATTTGGCATGTTTAATGGCAGTAGTAATGGTTAGTTATAAAAAAAAGTAGTTTAAAAAAGTATTTAAAAAAGCCCTCATGGTAAGGGAGCCTGTGTACCTCGGTGAACCCGGAGAGCTACGCCGGTGGGAGGGAACTCCTGTCAGGTTTTACCAAACTGGACAAGGAGTCAGACAAAGCACAGTCAAACAACCTCTCTTGAGGAACCCAATACATTTCTATGAGGAAATTCATAAGAAATTGAAAGGTCCACATGGCAGGCGGCAGTCATCCTGAAAAAAAGAATTGCTGCCTTGAAATTTCCAGTAGCTGTGGCTGGCTTATTGTCAATTGACCCACAGATACTGCTCATGCCAGTTTTTATGCGTATATCATCCAATAAACCATTGTATCACTTAACTGCTCCACTAAGGTGTCGGCCATCTTGAAAAATGGCCGCTATCTTGGAATTTCAAGTAACTGTCCGTTGCTTATTGTCAAGTGACCTACAGATACTGCTCATGCCAATTTTTATGCTTGTATCACCAAATAAACCATTATATAATTGAATTGCGCCACTAAGGTGTCAGCCATCTTGAAAAATGGCCGCCATCTTACAATTTCAAATGTCTCGGACAATTTTTTTGTTAAGTGACCCATGGAGACTGCTCATGCCAATTTTTATGCTTGTATCACCAAATAAACCATTATATCATTCAATTGACCTATGGCTAAGCCCCGCCCCCTCCACTCACTCGGACAAACTGTCAACATTCGGTGAAGGGCGCTATGGCAGCTGTGACAGTCAGAGAAATTTCACAGGAGGCAATTAATCACTTTTGGAGACAGAAAAATGAAATATCATCTCGAAGTCACCAAAAGGGCCTTCATTAACAGGTTAGAGGTTTTCACTCGTCTTTTCACCCCACTGACACCGCTCATTCCGGTGCTTGTTGTAAACAAACAGAGATCGCTAAGTGAACACCTCCTGCAGCAGCAGAACATACACACTGTACTGCTACAGAGCTAACTGTAGCTAACTGCCGCTAACGAGGTCGGCCGGCTCGTTAAAAAGAGGCTCTTGTTAACGAGCCGGCCGACCTCGTTAGCGCTCGTTAAGACGGAGTCGCTGGATTTGATATTGATAGATATTGATTTCTTACGGCACACTTGTGTGCCGCGGAACAGTGGTTGGGAATCACTGCCATAGGGAACCGGGTTACTGCTCCCATATTATTGGGCTATACCTTGTGTCAGAGTTGCATGTACCCCATGCACACCGTTTGACCATTTTAAACTTAAAATCTCAACAAAAAAACACATAAAAACGACTGAAAACTGACTAACTCCAATGCATTTCAATGGATGTGGAAGCAGAGAATGTCCGAGTGTATTGAGTTAGCTATGCGCACTGTGATTGGCTCATCGCGTTTGGGGGTGTGGCTTAGCCATAGGTCAATTGCTCCACTAAGGTGTCGGCCATCTTGAAAAATGGCCGCCATCTTGGAATTTCAAGTAACTGTGGGTGGGTTATTGTCAAGTGACCAACAGAGACTGCTCATGCCAATTTGTATGCTTGTATCACCAAATAAACCATTATATCACTTAACTGCTCCACTTGGGTGTCGGCCATCTTGAAAAATGGCCGCCATCTTAAAATTTTAAATGTCTCAGACAATTTCTTTGTCAAGTGACCCATGGAGAGTGTTCATGCCAATTTTCACGCTTGTATCATAAACTGAAAGATTATATCACTTAGCCGCTCCACTAACAGAAGAATACAAGCCAAAGAGGAGGCCGTAGCCTGTGAATGGGAATATCAAGATCTAATAAAATGTTATACGAAGTTAATGTTCTTTTCTATTAGACTGTAATAAAGCTTTTGTCACTTTAACATGTCTCTAAATTATATTTGTGGTGCTGAAAACATGAAACAGCAGCTGTAGGGTAGGCAAAGCATTCCACGCCAGTAACCACCATCACAGCCATCAGAATTTTTTTTTGCGATGGCCCAATATACAGATTCATTTAACATGTATTCAGCAATGAGTGTACCAAATTTGATGCTTTTATCACAAAATGAACGATTGTTCAGCTAATCCGCCCCACTAATATTCAATCCAAGATGGCCGACTTCCTGTACATTTTTGGGTATGGCTTCTTGAGACTTTTTGGTGCGTCTTCCCATGATACATGTGTGTACCAAATTTCGTGTCACTACAACAAACTTGTGTGAGGGGCTGCATTCTAGGGGGTGCTAGTAGGTCATTTTGCCACACCCATTTCTGAAACCTATAAAATATGTAAATTTTTGACACGATTGAATTTTGGTGCGAGTTTGGTGAATATGTTTGGTGAATATGATAAAGGCATAAAAAAGGCGATTCATTTGTCGAAATAATAATAATAGACGGACCAATTACAATAGGGTCCTCTCACCTTCAGTGCTCAGTCCCTAATGAGAAAACTTCTTGATTTATTGATTTATTACTCAGGACAACATTATGGTCTCAATCGCTATTAAAAAATCTTCTTCAAGACAATTTGATGTTCATAGTTCAAATAATGGAAACATTGTATAAAACTGCAAAATTAACCACTCAGTCCATATAATCATGACAATTCTCTAAAAACCAAATTCAAGTAATCTGCTGATTTATAACTCTCACATATCAATATTCATTTACATTATTCAGTGTTATGGTGCACTTCTGACATTTATCTTCATTTATATCTTAACTAGTGCTCCCTCGTTTGGATGAAGCTCTCACCTCTTTGACCCTCTCCTCCCACTTCTGCACCCTGAGAACTACACTGGACATGACAATACCAAAGGTCCTGACAAGAGGTAATGGAGGGAAAGATAAATGGAGAGGTGGAGGAGTGTTCTGCAGCAGTATAACAACATTTCACATTGTCACCCATCCTGTGCTTTGATTCCATCCCATGTCAGTCTGCTGGCCTATGATGTCTCCCTGTTTTGCTTATGATAAGAACAGTCTTGTGTGTTGATGTTGGTGAATAGGGACATTCACAAAGTGAGATGATACAGCAAAAAAGAAAATAGAACACAAACTTAAAAATAGAATGTAAACATTTGAGGTTATGCAAGCTGATGCAGCTTATTCAACACTCTTGTGAGCACCCACTCAAAATATGATGGCCATTATGTGTAAAGAGACTAGAATATTACTGACTGCACATTTCATGAGTTTATATTACTCACATTAATTGAGTTGCTCATATTTTCCTGCCAGCATATCAGACAATGGAATAAAACAAAACAATGTGTTCTGAAAGAAATGCACATATCTGCTATGCCACATTAGCACCACTGCAAATACTGGCTTTATTTTGCAGACTGTGCATAGACTATGACCTGTCCGATCTACTTTAACCCCCTATCATTCTGCCCCCTTTTATTGAGAATTGGAGGAAATGGGCAGTGGATTTTAAGGGGGAGATAGCAGGTCAACAATAAGCTACATCAATGTTTTTTTAGATGCAGCTCAGCACTGTGTCAAGTTGTTCTGGTCATAAATCTCTAATAAAAAAAAATTTAATTAATTAATTATTTAAACTTATTTAAACCCCATTAAGGTGTATAAGGTTTCAGAAGTCCATTTCAACTATGTCCCATGAGTTGTTGAAGTAATGTTTGGGTTGATGTAATTTGGTACACAATTGTGGGCCTGAAAAAGCTTTTTTTATTGGAGAGTGGGAAAAAAAAGTAAAAAAAAAAAAAAAAAAGAAACCTTCAGAATATTACTCAATACTTTTTCTGACCTTAAGAACAACATAGAAATATCCATGCTGGTTTCAAACTTTGGAGATTTCTGTATTTTCTGAAATTTGATGACAAGCAATTCTGTTCTGTAAACTGCTGACAAACTCTCTTGTTTAAAAAAGCCTGGGGAAGCCGTACATCTTCTAAAAGCTGTATGCCATAGCTAGTTCTCTAGTTCATGAGTGTAAAGTTTAATGAAGCTGTGATTATCCTGGATGTCACAGCAGTTCATTTTATATAGTGACATCCTCACACATTAATAAAAGTGGGCTCACTGAATCCATAAGATCTCCAGTCATATCCAATTTATGCAATTCACAGGCTGTTTAGTGACTTCAGTGTGCAGAAATAGTCATTTGCAATAGGCAAAAATAATGCATGAGAAAAACTATGTGGTTTTTGTCATAAAAGAGTCCATTTTTATTCAGATATCTTGAGCTCAGAGGTCAGAGGCCCTCTTTGAAAATTGCCATGTCCTTGCTAAAATAGACTTTGGCACGTTGTCCCCTTCCTGACATGATATAATGACATGGTTGGTACCAAACGCTCTGTCATGGCCATCGCAGTGTGACACCGTCATACAGGGCAGCGTTTAGCATGTACACTGCAAATGATTTGTTTCTTACCAAGCTAAAAAAAAATAGATTCACAAGTGTTAGATAATGTATCTTGTTTTAAGAGTTAATTTCTTATTTTAAGTGTTCAACATGCTTATTTCTAGATTTAACAATCTTAATTCAAGAAATCTTGTCAAGTGAAATTATCTGTCCATGCAGCAAGATAATTTCCCACAGATTTAGTGTTTTTATCTTGATTTTGGACACCCCTTTTTTGCAGTGTACTTTTGCACTGGGCTTTCCATTGACTGTTATATCAATGCTTACAGTAACAAACATAATACAAAGAGTGTACGGGTTACGTTATCCTCTCCGATGGTATTCTCGGTCGTGGCTCCTCTGATTTATCTCCCCGTCTTAGATTTTTTTCCCATGTGTTAACCTTTTTTCAGTGTTCCCTCCTAAGAGATTCCTAGATAGTCTTTGAGACAAAAAAATATATTTTTTTTGTTTTTTACTACCATCTGTCTGCGTTCGGGTCCAGTCTTTCTATGAACTGCCTCTTACATAGGGGAAGTGGATGAGTCAAACAAACATACATAAACTATATAATAATCCATGTGATAGTTGCTGAGATATCTCAGACATCACAAGAGGCATTCTGCTGGCATAGCTAAAGATTCTAGTATAGTATGATATAATATGCCCTTTCATAGTGCGGTCCCGCAAAATGTCCCGCTATATTGCCGGAAAGATGTTTTCGCCTTAGAATGTTCATAGTGATCCTGCGAAGGTGTGATATTCGTTTCCATTCATAGTGCAGTCTGGCATCGCGGAACGAGGTTGGGGAGACAATCATGACATGCAACAGAGCTGCAGCAGTTCTGCACAGTAGCACAGTGCTAATAAGCTGCACAGTTAGCTGTGTAGCAGTACAGTGTGTTTATGCTGCAGCTGTATGTATTCAGTTAGTGACCTCCGTTTGTTTACAACGAGCACTCGACACTCTGCACAGTTAGCATGCCGGTTTGTTTACAGTAAGTGGTGCATGCTGTGTACAGTTGGCGACGGCAGCCGCAGTTGTTGTGCTCGTGCTAGACAGTGATTCGATGCCGAAGATTTAAATATTTCACCTTGTTGGGATGGCCGTTACTGGTCCCATTTCCAACAGTCCCACCAATTTTCCGCCTCTGTGACTACCTCCGGAGGCGGAAAATTGGTGGGATCACTTGATCCCGGCATCTCGCTTCTGGCGTTTTCATAGTGCAGGGTTGACGTTACAGAGCCATAAATGTCCCGGCATGAAACGGCACAACAAAAGAGGCTAGTGATTCCTTGTTAGTTCTTTAAAGTGGACCGATAAAGCCCAGTCTGCTTTGATTTTGATTGGTCAGTGTTTTCTGGTCTTCTACATCTGTGTACCACTGTCGCTTCAGCTGGATATGAATAATAGATTATATGTACATATATATATATATATATATATATAATGAAAAATCACCAATAATTAACACCAGCAACCAAGATTACAAATATATGTAATGTATGTGAATACTTTTAAGTAGTACCCTCCTATGGCAGTGGGACATAAATCTAGCAGCTGTTAAAGCCACGCAGCATTTGTTACCATGCACAGCTTCCAAGCAATTACTAACCAGGTTATAAGATGCAGATTGAATAACATGTAATTCCCCAGAGAAGACTGTGTTCAAACAGCCAGTCTGTACATGCACATGCAGCACATGCATGTAAATATGCAGCTCCCCCTGGTGCTGCTTCCTGTGGAGAGGTTTTCATAGTCCCTATTTCATCCAGGGGTTCCTTCCCAGCATGCACACTATCAGGGTTCAGCTCCTCCCTGTGGATTCAGCCTCATCTAGTTAACTTTGCGAGCTCTGGTGGACAGCTGAAAGCAATCGGGAGCTCAAAGTCTAGAGCAGCGCTCTGATTTGGAAGCAGATGTGAAAAATTCATGATCTCATCTACATAAGTCAAACTATCCTCAACGCTTTTCATGGCATGTTCTAAAAATACACACAAGGGCCTCTCGGTGCCTTTTACTGTAGGTGTTAAGACATCCATGAAAAAATTATTATTAATGAATAAATTATAATGTTGCTCACCTCTTGAATGTCCGTATTTCCATGCATTCAGTTTATGTTCAGTAACAATACACATTTGTGTTACTGTATGTTATATAAGAGCAACCCACGGATGTTTGTGCCGTTTTTTCCACTCAGAGATCACAAACAAGTCAGTAACTCACTGCTCAGTGACAGGAAGAGGAGAATAGATCTCCATAGTGGTACCATTAGCATGCCTGAGCAATTACTGTGTGTGTGTGTGTGTGTGTGTGTGTGTGTGTGTGTGTGTGTGTGCGTGTGTGTGTGCATGTTTGTGTGCATCGTAGTTGAAGTTTGACTGCGGTTGCAGTCTAAGTGATTTCATTTTCTACTGTTTCAACTAAGTGCTTTTTACTGGTGGGATGGTCTCACTACCACCCCCAACTCTCTCCTTTTCCTTGTTACACACACACACACACACACACACACAGAGAGAGAGAGCGAAAGGGGGAAGAACCAGTGTCTCCATTTAGACGGTGAAAATGGGGCAACATTTCCCTATCCTCTGGTAATGAGCTCCCTAATAGAAAATACAGACTCATTCATGTGTTCCCTCCCTCCTTAACAGTGTCATTCATTCATTCATTCTTTATCCTTAATCGCTTAATATTCGACTATCATAGGGCTGACACATAGAGACAGACATCAGCTCTCTCATTCACACCTACGGGCAATTTAGTGTCACCAATTAAACCTAAGTGCATGTTTTTGGACAGTAGGTGGAAGCCGGAGGACCCGGTGAGAACGCTTTTAGGAACCATTCTTTGGGTATCTGAGACCGAAAATTAGTTCTTTAAGTCACACTTTGCAGCACTTTCTGTGCTTTCAATTATAGTGTCAAAAGTGACTATTGACTGACTGACTAAAAAAAAAAAAAAAACAATCGTTGATACAGTATTCAAAGAACCTTTAATGAAAGGTTTCTGATGGAACCAGCAAGGGCTCCTGGGGGAATTATGTCCAAGAATCTGTATTGTTTTCTAAAGCACCTAATTGAATTGAATAAAGGTTAAAGGTAGAACCGAAAGTGTTTTTTCTTGGTGATATCATAGAGGTTCTGCAAGGAACCTTTTTATCTATTAGTCCTTCAAATAATTTATTCTTAAATTCTTAAAGGATAATTTTTTCCCTCTCAAACGTACACTGTAAAAAAAATGTTTGTAGAAATTCCAGTAAAACGCTGGCAAATTGCAACAGAAATAGAACATACAATCTAAAATTGTATATCACCGTAGTAGTCACATAGCCTGGCTAACACCAGACTAATCTCAAATGAGATCTAGTCTGGCAACCAGCCATTCATTTCTCCGTAGAGGAGGTGTGGTTTACGATCCTCTGGAGCCGTTTATTGGGCGCTTAGAATGTCTATCAAAAGCGTCTGTTGGTAGCTCTTAGCCAATCGTATCAGTTATACCAGATGACGTATGTAGAGCAACAGAAATGGATGTTTGTTGTGTGTGTGTGTGTGTGTGTGTGTGTGAGAGAGAGAGAGAGAGAGAGAGTGTTGCTTGCTGCTTTGCTTCTCCAGTTCTTGCTTTCTGCAAGATTATTTATTTTCACGCTTTATTCCCCCTCATGTCATTCAGCCACACACATCCACTGATTTTATGGGCAATAAACAAGCTGCTGTGGGTCTCCGGTGATCTCGCTACAAGCCGGGGGACAGCGGAGCCGCCGAGAGACCTTTCGCCTTTCAACTTTCGCTCTAAACTATTTAAAACACCATCTACAGCTAAAGAGAGTTTCGCGTCTGCAGCAGCCATGTTGGATCCGTAAGAAAACTACAAGCTTCCAATTGCCGAGTAGTACGCGTCATCGTCTTGCCGTCCCTCCCCGCTAGGTGATTGGATCCCTAAAACTGGGCTAAGAAACCTCCCTGGTTGCCAGACTGAATGGAGGTTGGAAATGAAATTCGAGCGCGCAAGGCAGTATGGGTATACCCAGGCTAGTAGTCACATTGAATTACCATAAATCATGAAACAGTAAAACTATCAAATTAAAAATTGTGGCACTCCTGGTAGAGCGCATACCACGGAGGCCCAGTCCTCGTGAGCGGGCGGCCCGGGTTCGAGTCCGGCTCGGAGCCCTTTCCCACGTGTCTTCCCCTCTGTCTCCTCCTTTCGCTCTAACATCTCTACTGTCAATAAAGCTATAAAATGCCCAAAAAAAATCTTTAAAAAAAAAAAACATTTTGGTAAAATTAACACAGAAATGTCGCAAGCACTGGATTATTCTGTCTAAATTACAATTTTCACTTTCACTTTTTCTACATTTCACTTTACATCACCTTTCACCATACAGCAAAAGTGTACCGTAATGTCAGATATATTCTCATTGTATTTTTCATGGTGAAGTTCTGTATGTATAGGTAAAGGTTCCTTGCAGAGCCTAAAAAATGTTCCCCTAAAGCATCAACATGAAGAATCCCTTTTGGTTTCTCACCTGAACCTTTATTTTTCAGGGTGTAATAGAGAATTACATAAACACGCTTTGAAAAGCAAAAAACAAAAAACAGTAATTAGACACAGCCAGTGTTTTATGTGTATTCAAAGATTTTGAACAAAAGAGTCTCTTAAGCAATTAAATGTTGACAGAGTTGAGTTTGCTGCTTCAGGTTCGTTCCACTTTATGGTAAATTCTTGACTGAATGAATTAAACAGGTTGAATGTGGTATGCTTAGTGATCTGTTAAAATGGGAATGGGGAGATAAACAGCACAAAGCAACAGTGTGTGGGAGTGTATTCAAATTAAGCCATAGCTAACACCAACACGTCTGCATAAGCACAATTAACAACAAGACTAAACTGTAACTGACAGCATTTATAATGAGGGCATCCAAATACTTCTCTGCAGCCCCCTCTCTCAATTAAACTCCGACATGTTCATACATTAAAGGAGATACATTTGTAGTTCATGTAAGAATATAGTTCCAGGTGTTAAGATGTCAACTTAAAGAGGAAAGGTCTTTGGTGTTTCAGAGCAAAGGTCTCCAGGGCGAGCAGGAAGACCAGAGAGCTGAAGCGAGAGCAAAGATTTATTACACTAGACTACAGAGGTCTGTCAGAATTGAAATCTGTCTCTAAGACATTCCTGGACAGAACAAGCAGCAGAATTAAGTTACATAGGGCAAAATAGTATCAATATTCATTCATCCTAGTATGAGCCATTATTTATTTTTCTTTTTAAAATAAGATAAGATGTGATTTTATTTATCCCGCAGTGGGGAAATTTAGTTTTCACAGCAGCTCAAGATACAGACACATAGTTAATGAAGACAGATTAAAGATAGAAAGACATCCCTGAAAGTACTTTGCATTTTCACAGATATTGCACATTGGAGAAAATATATTTTAAGTTGGTGCATGTAGTAGTATGAACATCATGCAATGCTTTTCTTTACCTCATATATTTTTAATTAATTTACATTATTTTGTAAAAACTCTGTTCCTTCTTTGATATTAAAGAGTTGTTGACCATGATTTCAGGCATTGTACATTTGCGTGTTTCATTGAGACATGATATTTAGAGACATGCCTTTACCTAGAATGCCAAACGTGGCGATCACTGGGGTAGATTTTATCATTAGCCCTAATACCCCTGAGACAACTTTAAAGAAATTATTCAAATAGTCAGCCAGGCGTGAACATAACCAAAACATGTGAGTAAGATTACAGGGAGACTGAGAGCACCTTTCACTGCAATCGGTAACATCAGTGTATATAATTTGGATTTACTGTAAGAGTTTTGCACGTGAAGAGCAAGATTTTATTTCCTTCAATGCCTTTTTCCGTGATGTGTCAGAGTGAGTAATTCTGTTTCCCATTCTGTCTTTATTTTAAGGGATATATAAGGGATGATGGTGTAGCAGGGTCTATAATAGAAAAGAGTTCTGACACTCGTTGATGTCAGTGGTGTAAGGTGATCAATTCCACTGGCAAGTGGAGCGTTTGGAAATGATGATGTGTTAGATTGAACTAAATGTCAAATTTGAAAGTTTCGGAAAAGGTTTGAGTGTTGGAGATTGAACGTGAGCTATTATTTCCTATCATTTATATAAATAGCGCAAAGGTCTTTGCTGGGGTGCTGACAAAGGTTGCAGAAGTATTTGTGTCCATTCATTTCAATACAAAATGAGAAAACTTCTCACTTGATTTATTACCTCATAATTTTTTTTTAGGACAACACTATGGTCTTAATCGCTAGTAAAAAATCTTCTTCAAGACAATTTGATGTTAATAGTGTAAATAATGGCCACATTTAGAAGAAAATAGAGAATAAAGAATTGTATTATTTGGGGCGTGGCTACCTTTGATTGACAGGTCACTAACAAGGTGAACCGTCATCAGGAGAGAAGCAGAACAATGCGTATCCACGGCAACATGTCAATAAAGTTATGTGGTCCTATAAAAAAGGACCATCTTACCATCTTATTCTCACTCAGAAGGCAGCTCAGGTCCTGGTCCAGGCACTGGACATCTCACGCCTGGACTACTGCGACTCCCTCATGGCAGGTCAGCCTGCCAAAGCCATCCGACCTCTGCAACTCATCCAGAATGCAGCTGCTCGATTGGTCTTCAATCTTCCCAAATTTTCACACACAACACCCCTCCTCCACTCCCTCCACTGGCTACCGGTGGCTGCGCGGATACGCTTCAAGACTCTAGCTCTGGCGTACTCTGCTGCTAACGGTTCAGGTCCTACTTACATCCAGGACCTTGTCAAACCCTACACCCCTGCCCGTCCTCTCCGCTCTGCATCAGCCAAACAGCTGACGACTCCCACCCTGCGTGGGTCAACTTCCCTCAGAACCACCTCCAGACTTTTCTCTGTCTTGGCTACCAAATGGTGGAACGAGCTCCCCACCGACATCAGGACCTCAGACAGTCTGTACATCTTCCGCCGCAGGCTGAAGACCTTCCTCTTCCAACAATACCTCGGTTAAGCCATGGTCACCTAACACATATATATATTTAAAAAAAAAAAAAAATTGCTCTTCTTCTTCTTTTCTTCTTTAACATATAGCACTCCTGTAGCGATGACAGTTAGCTCTTAAAGTTATGTACTTACTTGATTCCTGTGGTCTATGTCTAGTACCTTAAGGTTGAATGCACTTATTGTAAGTCGCTTTGGACAAAAGCGTCTGCTAAATGACATGTAATGTAATGTAATGTATTGTTATAACTTTGAGACTTTCACACTGTGTTTTCACTTAATGACAGTTTATTTGAACTTTTTGTTCATTAAAAATGTCTTGTTCAGTGTTTGGTTGGACTAACAGACACTCCAAGGAGTCGGAATCCCAATTAATTCTACAGTTAATGCTAACATGAATTAGCAGTGGTTTCTCTCAGTCAAAGTTGCCGGTGTAGAGAGGCGTGTAGTCAGTGTCGTCTGAAACCTCTCGCTCCTCCACAGTCAAAATATGGTCTGCTCCCCATTTGCTAAAACAAGATGGCAACGAGTGGAAAGCTGAACTCAAACGGGCAGTCCACAAACCAATGGGTGACATCACGGTGACTACGTCCATTATTTATACAGTCTATGGTTCTGTCCTGTGCGAAACCAGAAATCAGTGTTCTTATTTGGAGTTGGCGTGACTGCATCCAGTGCAGGAAGTAAACAATTTCTTGTGAAGAGAGAAGTTTTTTTGAAAGCCACTAAGCATGTAACTAGAGGAAAGTGACACAGTATTCCTGACTGGTTCCAAACTGACGCAAAAGGTTGCCTTGTGCATCAATATCAGATGCTAAGGTTACAACAGAGATGGGATGAGAGTACATTGAATGCAAATACTGTCCTTTTTCTGGTGAGGTCACTCTCAAAGTTTCAAGTCAAATTGGGATTCTGCACTTTTAATCACGTAATAATCACAATGTTGTTTTGCAAACTTGAACTTCTAGCCTACCTTTGACGCGCAGCAAACCAAACACCCCCTACGTGGCAGTTGTTATTTCAGCTGACAAAACGACTATTGCCACAAATCTGAGTGGTAAATCTGTCATCATTATCACTGCATAGACCCTGTGTTACAAAGGGAAAGCTTGACAGGCCGAACAGAGGCCTAACAAATGCTCACGAACAGAAAACATGCTCTCTTGTCTCAGTATATTTGACCATTTTTGAGGGAAATATAATACTGTTATAAACATAATCCATAAAAGCATAGCTGATTTGAGTTTTTGAAGCACATTACACAATGTCACATCATAGTCCATGTGCATACTTATTGAAACTGAGAGATAAAGGTCACCGATTGCCTTTCTGTTCAGTTCTTTGTATCATTACCACACATACATTATTTCCTGCACAGAACAAGATGTTCTGTTGCTAAGATATCTGCAGTATGACAATGAAAGGGACATTTGAACCGCCTTGAGTGCTTCGTCCAATTTATTGAATTTGATAAGACAGTAGTGCAGATGCTACATGACCACAAAGGAAAATGTTTTGATCTCACTGCAGATGCCTGTGTAAGAGCATGTACAGCCTTTGTGGTATTTATTTTTGCGACGTCTATACCGAGTGGAAAACCCCCAAGTGACCTCAGTAAAAATTTCATTTCGAACCTCCAGGCAGTCTGGCAACCAGGGAGGTTTCTTAGCCCTGTTTTAGGGATCCAATCACAGAGCGGGGAGGGACGGAAAGACGATGACGCGTACTACTCGGCACTTGGAAGCTTGTAGTTTTGTAGTTTTCTTACGGATCCAACATGGCTGCAGCAGACGCAAAACTCTCTTTAGCTGTAGACGGTGTTTTAAATAGTTTAGAGCGAAAGTTGAAAGGCGAAAGGTCTCTCGGCGGCTCCGCTGTCCCCCGGCTCGTAGCGAGATCACCGGCGTTACGGAGCCTCCGAGAGACCGGCAGCAGCTTGTTTATTGCCCATAAAATCAGTGGATGTGTGTGGCTGAATGACATGAGGGGGAATAAAGCGTGAAAATAAATAATCTTGCAGAAAGCGAGAACTGGAGAAGCAAAGCAGCAAGCAACACTCTCTCACACACACACACAACAAACATCCATTTCTGTCGCTCTACATACGTGATCTGGTATAACTGATACAATTGGCTAAGAGCTACCTACAGACGCTTTTGATAGACATTCTTAGTGCCCAATAAACTGCTCCGGAGGATCGTAAACCACACCTCCTCTACGGAGAAATGAATGGCTGGTTGCCAGACTAGATCTCATTTGAGATTAGTCTGGTGTTAGCCAGGCTACGATAAAGCAGGGTAGGTTTTAGGGCAGGGTACTGTATGATTGACAGGTCGCTACCACGGTGCACTGTGTGTTTTCTTTGCATCAAAGTTAACTTGAAGGCCTTGTTGGCCTTTCATACCCCTCTTTCGACTATCAAAGAACCGGCTCTCAGCCAGAAAAACTGGTTCCAGAGCAGCACAAATTCTTTGCTGGTCTTAAACCATGAACCGCATCAAGGGCTCGGGGTGAGATTGTCTGACCAACAGGAGAAACTAAAACGTCATTCATTTTATTTAATTTGTTGAACTGCAATGTAATTGATATGGTCTAGCATCAGAACGCTAGCATCAGCACGCTAGCATTATCATTAGCTATCATAAGCAAACAGGTACTGAGAAGGTTCACAGTTCAACCAGCACCAGGCCAGCAAAGAACTTGGGTTTGTGTAGGCTGAAAAGTGGTATCAGAAGATTTGATTTGATTTGAAGATCGAGCAGCAATGGGTCCTGCCCAAAAAAGCTTTTGTCTTCATGACCTGTAAGAGACGTGCTGAAGAGGCACTTTGCTGTCCGACCTGCAGTAACCCTCACACTGGATGTTATTTTACCCCTGTCGAATACCCTTGTCAAATCTGTGAAGCAAAATGAAAAGAAAAAGTATATGAAGCCATTCAACAAGATTTCCCTTGTTGTCTTGTGGTTGAAAGTATGACAATACAGGGGGGGACAGGAACAAGAGTCTCGAGGCGGGAGATAGCTGAGCCAACAGTGAGACTATAAAGCAGCACCGATGTTGAGTCTGAGTGATGTTTGGGATAATATTCTGTCTGAGGCTGTGTTACAAATACAATGGGATGACACTTCAATTTCAGAGTGTACAAAGGCACCAGGGGAACTGAAAAGTGCCTCCATGATGAGACTGCTATAGATAAAGCAAACGAGACAGAATGCTGAGACAGTATTTATGCTGATGGTGACATCATCAGTCACACAGATCACAGAGGAATCTGGGCCCCTGTTTAAAAATTAAGGGGCATTAGTGAAGACAAAGTGCATCTTGGATGTAATTCAACTCATCAACAGGCTCTCAAGACACAAACCAGCAGTGAAACGCCTTCAGGCTGCATAGGTGCCAGATTGTCCACCTAATTTATACCTCTTGAGCTCTCGAAGGTGATTTGCAGAAAGCTGCTGCAGAGCTCTTTTGGTGAGTTGCTCTTTGGATATTTTGTGATCTTCCTGTGATGGTTGCTGTGGGCGCTCAGAGCAAGATGAGTCTCCTAAAACATCTAAAGCCCAAAAATGTCTGAGGAAAGGTTGAGCATGCTTTGCCACAGGCTCTATTGTATTTTTGTCAGTTGGAATTATTCCTCAATAAGCTGCTGCAAAAAAAACAAGAAACTTTAGAGGAACAATGTAATGTTTCGGCTGTAATAGGCCACTTCACTGCAACATTAAGGTGTTTCTTTTTAATGATTGCTTTTAAAGATTTCAAATTATATCACTGACTTATTAACCCCATAGGGGCCTGAATGCAGCTTGAGATCCTCCAACAGAGGTCTATTAGTAATTCAAGGCTGAATATCAAAGAAGACTGAAACTGGGAATGAAAAACCTCTTTTCCTTGACCTCTTTAGAAAACATCATGAGGTCAAGAAAAAATGTGAAGAAGGCCTTTGGAAAACAGAACCACAGTACTCAACATATTGATGCACCAGTAGGCGGATTTATTGGCATGAGTTTGCCGTTGAGAAACTAAAATGATCAGAAGATGGATTACAAAAGGCTAGTTGGCAAGTTGTTTCATGCCGTCTTAGAAAACAGCTTCTTCTACCAGACTATCTGAATTTCCCCTCGGGGATAATTAAAGTAATTTTGTTTGATTTGATTGATTGATTGATATGATCGCTTTGCTGTTCATGGTACAGAGCGGAGCGTTCTAAAAATAGCACACACTTTCAAAAAAGGTTTAATTTAGGCTACAAAACCACTTCTCTAGGTTTAGGGTAAAAAAAAGGTTTAATTTAGGCTACAAAACCACTTCTCTAGGTTTAGGGCGATAAAACTTCCCGCTAACGTGTTTTAAAAGACAGTTTAAACAGTAAATACATGTACAAAAATCCTGGAAGTGAAGTAGTTATGAGGACTAACTGGGGATTTCCAAAAATTTGAAGTCCTATCTAATGCTCGCGGAGAGCCGCGGCTGAGACGTTGCTGTAATGTTCCGCAGCGCGCCCGGTGGAAATGCTCTCATTGATTAGAGTGATACCTATTTGCAATGGCGACCGCGGCGCTGCTGTAACGTGGCTGTAACGCGCACGGTGGAAATCAGGCTTAAGCGAATACCAGAAATTACATAATTATGTAAAAACCTGATGCACAAAACTTGAGGCAGGGAAGTTCCATTATGTTCCATGATGAATCACATCTCTTACTTTTGTTTTCACATGGGACACAAACCAGTGTCCAAGTCCATGGTTTGTTGATAGTGTTGTTCGTGAACATTTCATTCACTTTGAACTAATCTTTTATGACTGGGGAGTAATGAGTAGTCTAAATGATTCATTAGGGCCTCAGGGCAATCGCACCGAGCACTGGTCCCATACAGCAATAGCTGTATGGGACCAGTGCTAGTACTGTTATACTGTGGATTTTTTCTCATTCCTCTTCCGGACACAATTTCGTCCCGCCACTAGTCCTACAACTTGAAGAGTTGCAGGACAAATTATATATCAAAACGTGCGGTTTGATCAGGATCAGTGTGCTATTACTTTTCTCTACAGAAAATGAAGTTTTTAAACGTCTACTTCTCCGGCATAATTTCACCTAGAGACTCCATTTAAACTTTAAACAGTAGACACAAGTCTTGTGTATCGGTGTATTAATCCACGTTTCGATAGGTCATATAGTTTTTTACCAATCCCTGTTCAATGACCATGATCATTTTTGGAGAAATTCTGAGATTATAATGGGTGTGTATTGCACGGAATGTTCGTGTCACAGTGTGTGACATCATCGCCAGAGTGTAGAGGGAAAGAAAAAATTGTTTGAAAAATAAATTTGAAAACTGCGCTCCAGGCTGCAAATTCCCCTCTACAGAAATAATTTATGCATAGAAATGTAGGAAAATTTGTCTTCTCACTCACAATCCTCTGTTAAAGCTGTCACAGTTATAGTTTGGGCGTACGACCAACACCACCAACAGCCTCATTGGGTCCCATATTAAAAACGCAGGAAGATTTCGGAAAAAAGGAAGATGGAACAGTTTTTTTAGATCGCTCTAACAAAGCTATTTTTTAATTTTTCTTTTAAAAAAATCATATGCAGACGTTTAGGAAGAACTCGGGACGCTCAAAGTGAAGTTGGATCAATGATAGGTATTATTATGGTTTTGCCAAAAATGCTTTCTGTTCGAGGCCAGAAATTCGAGTCTGTCCACCTCTGCTGTCACTCTTTAGGAACATTAGCAGCTGCAGTTAATTCTGTTGATTGCTTTGATCTGATTGCCTTTGATCTTTGATGTGATGACAGTTACAGATACACACACACACACATGCACTAAAGTGCGCACACTCCTCACACATGCATACACATGCTTCATACACGCGCACACAGGTAACTTTATGTGATTTTAATTACACACACACACACACACACAGGTAACTTTATGCGATTTTTGCTACACACACACACACACACACAGATAACTTTATGTGATTTTAATTACACACACACACACACACACACACACAGGTAACTTTATGTGATTTTAATTACACACACACACACACACACACACACACACACATATTTTGAGGTTAAAGGGCTTAGTTTGAATTCTCTGAAGAATCTCATCATAGTGTACACACACCGGCAGTAGCCCCCATGGCCCTTTCAGAACTCAACTTTGCGTCCTCAGGTTTGAGTCTCCCACTCATTTGTCATGTGACAGCTGTAGAGGTTCAGCTGCAGGGTCGACTCGTTCATCGAGTAGATTGTTTTTGATTAAATTAACTCGAACTTCCCAACACTACTGTTTGACCAATCCGCCACCCCCTCCTTCCCATCCCAAGTGTGACTTCCACCATTTATACTCCGCATCCCTGTCATGCATAATTGCTATGTCCGCTAAAGAGCAGGGCAGGACAGTCTGAAATGCAAATTGAGTCGTATTTTGCTGCTTGTACAAACAGGGTTGTTTTTGTGGGTTGACTGGTCTCATATGGAACTGCGCAATATAAATTTTTCTATGTGCAGTATTGTGAATTAGGTGCCCCTTTATTTAGCTTCTTTTTCTTCTTCTTTTTTTTTCTTACTGTTTTAACTGCTGCTTTTTATTATTTCACTGTCTGTAGAATTTGCTGCTGTAAATGTTGACAACCCGGTAAACAAAATTACTTTACTGCCAATGTTGGAACTGAAATAAAAGAAACAATAGACAAATCTACTCAAGCACAATTACAATTTAAAACAATTTGAATTTAAAACAAAATTTGGCTTAAAATGTCTCATATCAGTTGTACTTGAAAGACAGGCTTCTGTGTTTTGGTTAAATAGCTGATTATGAAAAGCCTAATGGTGTGTTGTGGGACAGAATAGTCTCCTTTAAAAGAGATAAAAAAAGGAAGCTTTGAAGCTCCTTTTCTTGGCATTTAGAGGTCATTTCACTCAGTTAGAAACCTTCCTATTGGACTGAGACACTGGAGTCACAGCCCACGTCTCTGGATAAAGCTGCTGGAGGATATCAGGCAGGTTAGCTCTGGTAATTCTTTTAAATCTCTCTTAAAAAAGCACCTTTTCAGGATTGCATTGCATTTATTTGCTATTGTTTTAATAATGCATATCTCGCTTGTCATTATTGTATTGATTCTACTTTTATCTACTATTTACTTTTTTTTCTACATTCTTTTCTTGTTTTTATATTTTTGTTTAGCACTAATTCTATCACAAGTCCTATATGAATTAATGTATTATTATTGTTATTAATATTACTGAGTGATTGCCATTGCCTTTGTAATCGGTGTGATCACAGCAGCAGCCACAGAGGCCAGTGGAGGCAGCAAGGAGAGAGAGGACAGCTGCTGTTCTGGTGAACTCACATGTCTTTTTGCTACTGCCATGTGAGTCAATGATACTTTTTTCAACCTGCTGCTACGGATCACCAAGTGACCATGGCAACCACAGAAAACACAGAGGAAAACCATGGGCTACTTTCATTTATGTGAGTTCTCAGAAATATAAACCTGTTCCCTGAGGTTGCTCAAAAGGCACACAGATAATAAATAAACAGAACATTATACAACTTCAACAGCAGGGAACAACCAGTGTGATAATCCAGGTTTCGGATAGTTTGGTTAACAATATGGCACAATTATACAGAACACTTAGCAATCTTTAAAAAAAACCCAGTAGCTCAGCTCATACCCTTTAAAATTTTAAATGAAATGCAAACTGGGAGCATGCTTAACAAATGTTTCTGTAAAATAGTGGTAGTTACCTGAAAACAAGTTTTACATATGTTATTAAACCACAAGAGGATACATAGTACAACTACAGACTGATGAAAAATTAAAGGACAAAAACAGCATAGAAATATAACAAGTGCGGATATTGCCACACAGGGCACCCAGCATCACTAAGTGATTTGATGAGTGTGACATGAATCTCCATCTTGTAATGTAATAAAATATCATAATAAGGTGCCAGCAGAAATAGTAAAGTTATGAGTGTTGTAGAAATGTTGACTGAAGAGCAGCAGAGAAACTTTTTCATAGAATATAATTCCATCATATTTAAAACTGTCATAGCTGTATAGTAGCCTGGGTATACCCATACTGCCTTGCGCGCTCAAATTTAATTTCGAACCTCCAGGCGGTCTGGAAACCAAGGCAGTTTCTTAGCCCTGTTTTAGGGATCCAATCACAGAGCGGGGAGGGACGGCAAGACGATGACGCGGACTACTCGGCACTTGGAAGCTTGTGGTTTTCTTACGGATCCAACATGGCTGCTGCAGACGCGAAACTCTCTTTAGCTGTAGATGGTGTTTTAAATAGTTTAGAGCGAAAGTTGAAAGGCGAAAGGTCTCTCGGCGGCTCCGCTGTCCCCCAGCTCGTAGCGAGATCACCGGTAGCGCCGGTGATTAGTGCCGTGGTCTCGCCAGTGATCTGGCTACGAGCCAGGGGTCAGCGGAGCCGCCGAGAGACCCGCAGCAGCTTGTTTAATGCCCATAAAATCAGTGGATGTGTGTGGCTGAATGACATAAGGGATAATAAAGCGTGAAAATAAATCTTGCAGAAAGCGAGAACTGGAGAAGCAAAGCAGCAAACAACACTCTCTCACAGACACACACACAACAAACATCCATTTCTGTTGCTCTACTACGTCATCTGGTATAACTGATACGATTGGCTAAGAGCTACCTACAGACGCTTTTGATAGACATTCTTAGTGCCCAATAAACGGCTCCGGAGGATCGTAAACCACACCTCCTCTACAGAGAAATGAATGGTTGGTTTCCAGACCAAATCTCATTTTAGATTTGTCTGGTGTTAGCCAGGCTAGCTGTACAGATGGCGTACCTTCCCACACTGACATCTCACACAGATATTCTGGATGTAAGCAGATTTTGGTGGGTAATCTCAAAATAATTTTGAAAATCACTCAATCAATCAGTTATTTCCATGTTTTATTAGTCAGTCATCCATTAATCAATCCATCCACCATCCATCCATCCATTATCCACCCAGCAATCCATCCATCTGTCTGTCTGTCCATCCATCCACCATCACCCATCCATCCATCCATCCATCCATCCACTATCCACCCACCAATCCATCCATCTGTCCGTCTGTCCATCCATCCATCCATCCATCCACCCACCTACCCACCCATCCATCCATCCCTCCATCCATCCTTTTGCTTCTCTTCTTCCTTTGGTCAGTACCAAAGCTCATGACTATAAGTGAGGCTTTCAACATAGGTGATCTGGCAGCGAAGCTGTTAGCAGTTGTCAAATGCAGCTATACAAATGATGATGTTTGAAAAATATAGGGGGAGGGGATTTCAGAAGCTACTCAAACATCCAACAAGCTTCCTTTGATCTGAAGCAGCTGGGCCTGCTGGGAAATGTTGGCCTTATTGAAGTAGCCAATAAGCTGGAAAACCTGAGGTGAAAATAGGAAGCAGTCCCCAAGTGGAGCAGGCAGCAGCTTAAGTCAGAGTAGCGCTGGAAAGAGGAACTAATAGTCAACTCCACACTGAAAAATATTAAACTCACCTTGGGTTATTGTGGAAAGCAGGTTCCCTTCATAGTGGTGTTCCTAGATGTCATTGGGCTAAAAGAAAAAAATATATTTAGGTTAAAATTTTGGAAAAATGTGTGTCACCACTGTGAAGAGCTAAAGTGACCTCAATATTTGTCAGAAAGATTCCCAAGAAACTTTTTAAAATTTTTAAAATGATACCAAACACAATATTATAAAGCATTGAAATTCAATTTAGTGAGTGGTTCCCTTCATGAGATGGATACTGTGACTCAGCTGTGGAAAAAGTATTCAGATCTGTTTCTTAAGTAAAAGTACTAATACTACACTGCAAAATTACTCCACTACAAGTAAAAGTCCTGCATTCAAAACTTACTGAAGTAAAGGACAAATGTATCCACAACAAAATGTACTTAAAGAATCAAAAGTAAAAGTTATTATTATGCAGAATACCACACTCTGATTGTTTTATATATTCCAAATATATAATTATTATGTAATTAGTATTTTGAATGATGCATTCATGTAAGCAGCATTTTAATTGTGTATTTTAACTACTTAATATACTGTAATGTGGTTCAAATTAAAAAAAAAAAAAAAGTCTAATTATTTTACGTTTATCATGTTTTCATGTTAAATCTTAAACCGGAAAAGTAACTAAAGCTGTCAGCTAAATGCAGTGGAGTAAAAAGTACAACATTTGCCTCAAAATGTAGTGTAGTAGTACAATTTAATTACAGTACTTACATTTACTTACTAAATGTTCTTAGTTAAATTCCACCACTGATCATACCAAAATATAATTTACAGACATGGACATTTTCAAAAATGATTAGGTGAATGTTTAAGTTTTGCCACCTTAAGTGGTACTGAAAAGTTCCATTTTGGGCTCTGGCACATGGACTATATGTGACTGGGGAAAATCCAAATACCATCATCCACACACACACTCACAGACACGTGGATGTTTCACCTTTCAGCATCTCAGCCCCCATGGGGTCCCATATTCGTGCTGGACTCACTAAATGTGTTTGTGTGTCACAGAAAGTGTGTATGTTGTCAGAAGCTCTTCATGGATCTTTCAATCACAGCGGTCTGTTGGGAGGGCTCACAGCACAGGTGTGAGGTGGCAGAAAAAGGCCTGAGGAGGGATCTGTGTGTTTGTTTATATCTATCTATCTCATTCCTTCTCTCTCAAACATTCACTCATATCTCACACTTCCCATAAAACAATCAATGCTATATATATAGAAATATTTATTAATAACATCTGAATGGACAATTTACACAGTCTGCCTTAATACATCTTGTGTTTATAATTCGATTAGTATCTCACAACAGAAGAGAGATTTAAAAATGACTCACAGAAAAATGATGCATGCACTGTACCTACAAACACAGAAGAAAACATCATTGTTATCTGTGACAGTGTCCAACACAAAGACATAAACAATACTGGCATTAATCTGAACACTGGATTATTAAAACAACAGCAGGGTGTGGTCTAAATGAATAACATTAAGTCCCATTGCAGTTGAGACAATCCAGTCATCTATTTAATGGCAAAGGAAAGTATTGACAAAATCATTCTAAGTGATGGTCTTGGTTTTTTGATGACAAAACCCCCACCAAATCTTTACCCACTGGTTTGGTAATGTTAGCCATGAAACAAGGCTTTCCAAAGAGTGCATCTGCAATCATCATTCTGTTCAAATTTGGTTTTAATTTCTTGGATTTGTCCATCAGTTCTTTCAGCTATGACAACCAGAGTACTTGCCAAGATCTAGAAACATGTCAACAATTGCTAAGAAGTCAGATGGGGCAGAAAATAACAGACAAGTATTTGTAAATAAGCCAACTATTTATCCAGAATATCTAAACCACTTTATTTGGAGTTAACGTTTGTGATAATGCCTTCTGCAGGGAAACTGTATGGGGGCAAGTACTGTAGGTCAAAGTTAAACCAAGAAGCTGGTCTATAAACTGTTTACAAGACAACAGATTAGACAGTTTTTGACCTTTTCTCTTGAGGTCCTCAGGGGCCCTAAAAGCTCCTCCTAATGACAAAGTCATGTTCAGCAGCAGCCAGCTCTTTTCAGTAAAAAAAAGCTCTGATAAAGCCGCTCTACGATACCTGCCCAGCAGCAAACGTCAGAAAAATCTAGCATCTATCCATTCTTGCCTGATGTCAGACAGAACTGTAAATTTGTAACACTCCCTTTCCATGTTCAGTCTGACATTGCCTCCACACTAGACAATTTCCGGGTGAGGGTGATTCACTTTTTCCCAACACTGATGTGTAGCTCTGCCAATTTGCTGGCATTTCAGTGGAGTGGAGTGAAGTAAGAACAAACAATGCTGGTCCCATGGTGGTGCTCATTGGATCCACTGCTCATTAACCTGACATGCTAGAGTCGGTCAACAGATTTTAGGTAAGGTGGAGACCAAAAGCAGAGCTCAAAGGAGTGGACCAGCTTCTGGGTCTCTTAAGTTGGTGAATAAAATCTTAAAATTATCATAATAATGTGTAAAACAAGATGTTTGTGGTAACAAATTACATTTACCTTTGTTAATGTTAAAAAGTTGTTGGCAGGAAGTGTTGGCCAATGCCGGAAATATTGATCACCCGGGTGCAGGAGCTGTTAGAAGCCCAAGTAGGAAGGTGATTTTTTTCCACCTTGATATTGTAGATGGAACTTCTTGCATATTAATTGTTCCAATAAATCTCTAGAGTAACCATTCAATGATATCTATGAGGAGCCATAAAGGCCATAATTCATTCTTCTACACAAAAAATCCCTCTCACATTCACAATTTTAACCTCTAACATACATCATTTCTCTCACATTCACAATCTTATCTCTCACATACACAAAAAATAACTCTGACATTCACAATTTCACCTCTCGCATACACAAAAAAAAACCTCTCACATTCACAATTCCACCTCTCACATTCACAGTTTTACCTCTCACAAACATAATTTTACCTTTCACGTACACAAGAAATATGTCTCACATACACAATTTTACCTCTCACATGCACAATAAAATGTCTCAAAGTTATTTTTTGTAAATGTGAGAGGTATAATTGTGTATGTGAGAGGGAAGAACGACTATGGCCTATACGGCCCCTCATAGATACCCCCGGAACTTCTATACATTGTGACAGTTATATACAACCTTTCCTTATCGAGTGCAACACTCAAGGTTTTAATAGCTATACCACTTTTTCAACTTGTATAAAACACTTACAGTTTTGAGTCAAAGTCAATATTTATGTGTTTTTATTTACCCTATTTAAATGTTCCAAAACTGCATGTTTGATTAAAAATATTATCTCTACCCTATTTGGTGGCTTTCTTTTAAAAGATTATGAAGGAAGAAGGCTTTTTAGGAAATGCTAAGTTGCCCAATGACTAATTAGCCTCTATATCGACTTTAAAATCAATAATATAGAAAAGGTTGATCACTGGTTGGTTGGACACTAAATTTAACAGTTATGTCATATTGACATTATTATTGTCATCATTAAACATTGTATTCAATAAAGCAGATTTATCCTTTAACTCCAAGCCAAGACTATCACTAAGAATCATTAGCAGTCCTACTTTGATTGGTAGAAAACGTCCCACGTTCACTGCCACCACTGCCATCTGTGTTTCCTTTATTTTGACTACACCCTGTAACAAAGACAATTTAACATGCAGTAATAAAACACTTTGTGTCCACTCTCGGCTGCTTTACACATTCTTGGGAGCAAATCCTCTCCACATCTTTGCAGGAAGTGTTCTGTGAGAAAGTTCCCCATAGAGGTAAAACTAAGGCTTACACTAAGAAACTGTCCTTTTGTTTGCGTCTGTTCTGGCTGCCACAGAGTTCAGGCAGCACTTTAGCAATGTATGACAAGTTTGAATGTCCAACACAACAGCTAAACAGTTTAAAAGAGCTGAAACGTCACTGATCTGAAAAGTAATGCCCTTTCTGTCGCTAATAATTCTGTAACTTTAGTTGTTTAACTCTTACTGCATCTAAGATAGCTGATCACTCACACAAATCACAAGTTACAGCTTCACACATCGGCATAAAAATTAATGAGTTTGGTCCACAAACTGATATTTGTTAAAAAAAAATAAAAAGAAAGAAAAAAAGCTCAACCTGCTAGATAATCTCAACCTGTTTATACTGTCAGTAACAACTAAAAATGACAAAGTTCAGTTGGAATGTAGTTAAGTGATTTTTGGTTGTGAAGACACAAGAGGAAGTAAGAAGTGGGGTTTAGCTTTTGCAGCAGTCTTAGCACACTAAAGCCTCGTGCAATCTAATGACACAGCACTTTGAGTCACGGCTTTTAGCTGACGCTACTATTCTACTTGCTTGTTAGTCACACCTCGTACTGTATGCTTCAACATTTCAGTAGGACAATCTGCAGGTCTGTCTTCTATCCTTCTACCACCTTGAGGCTCTGTGTGTGTCTGTGTTTGGGAAAGTGTATGGGTGTTTTTAGTGTGTGTGTGTGTGTGTGTGTGTGTTTGTGTGTGTGTATGTATGTTGTCATGGCGATGGTGGTGTCTTCAGGGAATTGGTGGATCCTCCTTGGCTTCCACTCACCGTCGCTCCCTGTCCGACCCACTGGACCACATCAAAGAGAGGAGAGAAGAAATAAAAAAAAGAGGGAGGGAGAGAAAGACAATCAGGTTAAATGCAAACAGAAGTGAAACAAAATTAAAGGTTTATTCAATTTGAATCAAAATTGTTCAAATATGAGAGCAAATCTCTTTGATTAATGGAGGAACATTTGTATCTGTATATATTTGTACAATATGTTTAACCCTCCTCTTATGTTGTGGGTCAAATTGGCCCATTTTAAAGTTTAAAAAATCATTTAAAAAAAATTAAAAAAATATATTTTTTAAAAATCAATGTAATGTAAAACTCTTGTATTTTATATCTTGATCTTTCCAATGTGCATAAAAAAGTTCTAACATGCATTTTTTATGAAAACGAGTCAATTATCCTCATTGAACCATGATCTGTGAGAGGTTAAGAACACTATTGCACTAAATATTGATTGAAATGTTTGGTAATGGAGTTATTTATGAAATATAAAAAAGTGTTAAATTTGACACTTTTGAATAATTAAACATGCCCCAGGTATTGGTGTTCCTGAAGAAAAAAACATAACAGGAGGGTTAAGGGAGATAGCAAGTCAACAATAAATGCCACAAAGAAGTGAAAACTGTAATTCTGAGGATTATTTTGAGATGCAGCTCAGCAATGTGTGTCAAGTTGTTCTGGTCAAAAATATCTGATAAACATGACTTCATCAATCAATTAATTAATTAAACCTATTAAGGTGTATGAGGGTTCAGAACATTATAATTTCTCCTTTTAAAGTCAATTTCCATTTTCAACTATGTCCCAAAAGTTGTAGCAACAACTTGGGTTGATACCATTTGTTACACCCATTTGATGCTGAATTATACAATTTATTTCATGGATAAAAATGATCAAAAAACCCTCCAGAATATTATATTATCAATGTGCCAAGACCTTTGAAACAGCATAGAAAAATCCATGCTGTGATTTGGGTTTATATCTTCGGTCATTTTGGAGATTTCTGTATTTTCAGCGACTGGATGACGAGCACGTATTGTCAATATACCTATGAAAGCTGCACACCCTCTGAAAGCTCTGTAAAGTTTCATGAGGCTGTGATTATCTCAGCGGTCACAGCGGCTCATTTTATACAGTGAGATCAAGACTAAAGAAATGTCCTCAACAGCAATAATTCAGATGGCCCGCCTGCAGGCTGTTGGTAAACTAACTCTTTAATGGAACAAAATTTGTTTTGTAACTAGACAAATGTAATTTAATAGGTCATCATCTATTGCAACTACTTTGAGGGGGCTGGCAAGGCTGTGTAAAGTTAGTGTATAGTGTGTGTTTCTATTAACAGAAATATTATTGTATGATTGTCAGACGGAAACTGTTCAGTGGTGGACAAAGTATTCAGATCCCTCACTTAAGTAAAAGTCCTAATACCACACTGTGAAATCACTTCACTACAAGGAAAAGTCCATCATTGACCATCATTGATGCACATTTGTAAGCAGCATTTAATTTTCTCAAGGTAGGGCTCATTTCATCTTCTTAACATACTGTTATGGGGTTAAATTTCAACAAATGTCTAATCACTTTTCATTTTTCATGTTTATGTTAAATCTCGACCTGAAAGTAACTAAAGCTGGCAGCTTAATGTAGTGGAGTAAAAAGTACAACATAGTATAAAGTTACACAAAACAGAAATACTCAAGTAAAGTACACGTATCTTAAAATTGTACTTAAGTACAGTACTTGAGTAAATGTACTTAGTTACATTCCACCACTGAAACTGTTCAGTGACTTTCTGTTATATTTAATGATTATTAGGGGCTGCTGTAACTGCAGGAAAATCCCTATCCAGGAATTTATCAATCCACTCTGTGATTGACAATGACAGTTGGGCCGGTATCTTTTCTGTTATATTGTTTGGGAACAGACAAAAAAAGCAAAAAAGCACAAAACGACCCCCTTGGCGAAGGTAGTAACAACTTTAATTTGTTTAGGTGAGCCAGTTCCATCGCTCTACTACTGTTCAAGCTGGCACACTGACAGGCTATACTGGGACACTTGATGAAACTGAGCTATCTTCTTTTTTATTATTACATTACAGTCCTAGAGGTGACATATTCTCACTTTTCCCTTTTCCCCAACCCATCACATGATGAAACAAGACAGTGTACATAGAAAAGAGGAAAAACAAAACACAACAAAAACAGCTAACAAACAAAAAGAAAACAATCCCCATTATAGACATTAATCAATAGCTTTCACACACAAAGGACTTAGATAAATATGCTAATTTCCTCCATCATCCATGATACACAGAAGTAGCCAAGAAAGTATACCTTACATACAGTCATGGAAAAAAATAGTAGACCATTGTTTTCTTCAATTTCTTGTTCATTTTAATGCCTGGTACAACTAAAGGTACATTTGTTTGGACGAATATAATGATAACAACAAAATAGCTCATAAGAGTTTAATTTAAGAGCTGATATCTAGCCATTTTCCATGGTTTTCTTGTTAATAACCAAAATCAAGAAAACCATGGAAAATGGCTAAATGGCCAACAGTTCAATCAGTACAATCAGCTATGTTTGAAATGATTTTTAATTAATAGTTTTTTTTAAATTAAACTAAAAATCATTGTTTTCTAAGAGTTGATTTGTGATTTTGATCTGATCTGAATTGAGCGAGCGTGTTTCCACTGCGATATGTTTGAGCCTGAGGGAAAACCAGGGATATAAGCTCATCGTTGGTTTGCTTCGTGAGAGCGGTCCCTGCAGGGTGCTTTCTCTTATTCTGCCACTCATTCATGTGACAAAGTGGAGGCAACTGAGCTGTCTGCCGTCTTCATTTCCTTTGCATTCCGCTAAATAGCATCAGGACTGACTTGAAATGACTCCGGGGAATTCTCGAGTATTTTGTTGTTGTTGGTCTTTGCTTTCTGTGTGTGTGTGTGTGTGTGTGTGTGTGTTTACAGCCCTCACTGAAGAGATCATGCTGATGAATTATTAATGCTCTCAGAATATGGTCAGGGGGTCAGAGAAGCTTACTCCAACGTTTCAGAAAAGCCATAACAGCCTAAAGTAGATAAGAGAATCGTGAGTGTGCATGTGTTCGTGTGTGCATGTATGTATGTTTGTGATTGTAAGTTGGCAATAATCCAATATTTTTTATGTGGGGTGGCTATGGTTCAGTTGGTAGAGTGTCCAGTAACCAGAAGGTTGGTGGTTCGATCCCCGACCATGGCAGCTACATGTCGAAGAGCAAGATACTGAACCCCAAATTGCTCCCGCGTTCATCAGTGTGTGAATGAATTCCCAATGGTGGCAGGTGGCACTAGTGTGCCCTGGTAGCCTCGGCCACCAGTATGAATGGGTGAATGAGCGTAGTGTGTAGTGTAAAGTGCTTTGGATAAAAGCGCGTTTGTCAGGATTGATTGACACTTGGATAATTAGTGTTGTCTCCCCCTACCTGACAACTATGACAGTTATGAACTTTGTTTTTGTTTATACAGCCATGTGATTTAGTGCATGGGGCCTCGCCCATGTTCTTGTTTGGTACTTCCTGCCTTTGTTCTTTTCCTGCCATTTTCTCTGTTCACCTGTCTCTCATTTGTTTTTGTTTTTTTTAAAGATTATTTTTTTGGCATTTTTACATGCTTTATTGAAAGTGAGAGACAGATAGAAAGGGGGTGACAGAGGGGAGGACATGCGGTAAAGGGAGCTCAGGCCAGATTTGAACCCGGCTCCACCGCAGCGAGGACTGTAGCCTCTATACATGGGGCGCCTGTGTAAACCACTACGCTACGGACCACCCCACCTGTCTCTCATTTGTGCCAATCAGTTTGAGTATTTATACCATGTCTCTTCAGTTTGTCAGATTGTCACAGAGTGTGTACTGCATGTTGCCTGACTTTCATGTGATTGAGACTAGAGTTTAGTTAAAGTTTATATTAGAGTGAAACTTTTTGTTCGGTTTTGTATCCTGCCTGTTTTTTTTTTTAATCCTGTCATGTTTGGATGATCTGTTTTTGCCTATAGCTGTCTGTTAAAGAATCTTGCCTGTACCTGGACTCTGTTTTTACCTTCTGGACTGTCCAGTTTTTATAATAAAACCAAATCACTGCAAGTTATTCAAATCTGATCTTGATTCCCTATCCAGGTCCTGACAAAGTTGTTTACAAATGACTCTCAAAACTATGTATATGACAGCTCCATTGCCTATTGGTTGCAGTTTTAAACATGTGGTACTTAAAAAAAAACCTAGTTAGGAGGGAAGAAAAGATAATGGTTAGGGTTAAAATAAGTATTTTTGTTACATATGTAAGTACGTATGTTACATGGTTACGTATACGACGGCAACTTCTGGGCCTAAAAACTTAAGCCGATGTAAAAGTGCCTTAAACCTGAATAGTTGCAGAAAGAAGACTGTTTGAATGAAAGTCAACAGAAAAATGACCCTACTTCAATGTATTTATTACCTCAGTAAATTCTTCTCGTTCTCAATCATTACTTCCAAGTCTTCAGAGTAAAATACACCGCTTACAACTTTGACCAATCAAAGCTCACTTTTACATTTTGGTCACCTAGAAATATCTTGTTCAGTGTTCAGGTGGACATTAAGGAGTCAGCTGTTTATTTTCAATTACAATTACCCCTTGCTAACCAAGCTAGCTAGCTAGAACCAGTGATCTAATTTACAAAAAAACCCAACATGGAAAAGGCCGTAAACCAAGTTGGGGACAGCCAAAATGCCAAATTTGAGTCCACAAACAGATGGGTGACAACACAGTGACTGCATCCTCTACTTTTATGGGAACATGAACAGTGGTCCCCTGGGTGAAAGTCCAAATCACCTGACATCCTCCTTTGCTCCTGCCATAATAACTACAGCCACTAAAAGTAATCCCAAAACAACATATATACCTTAAGTATAAGCCCTTTTTTTCTGTCGGTAAGTATGGTCTGGTACTTTATATACATATTTGTGTGTTGGTGTGTGTGTGTTTGCATGTGTGACCTATCGAGCCAGGTTCCAATGGGACATCAGTGTGGATCTTTTAAAGAAACACAAATAAGCCATTAGTCTGGATCTCAGACCCTGCTGCTGTAGTCCAGTGCCGCTGCTAATGGCCTCAGAGAGGACACAGCTACTGGAGAGAACTTGTGTGTGTGTGTGTGTGTGTGTGTGTGTGTGTGTGTGTGTGTGTGTTTAAGTGCTATACAAATGGCTCAAGAGACAGCAAGAGAGCTCTTCTAGCTTCGCCAGTGTTGGCAATATCAGGGTCGCTGACCTCCCACCAGTACTGCAACTCCTCTAGACACAGTGTGACAGCTACGCTTCATTTGCTTCTGCAGCTTGATGCACAGCTCAGTAACAGTGACACCGAGTGTTCAACTGGGACAAGTGGGGAAAGAATCCTGGTGTCAGGATGCAACTGAATAAGATAACGTTGTGGATTTAATGGTATAAAATGAGCTCTAATTGCTTGCACAACCCTAACTGAAACACACAATATGGTTGAATTTTTAATTTCCTGTTGCTCAAACCAAATAGGTAACCAGTAGTAAACATGACTTACACTCTGGGAAGATGCAAGAATGTGAACAAGTCTCACAATTCAGCTGATCCACCAAAGCCTCTGCGCTGTTAGCGAGTGAATATTTTAAGCAAATGCAGATGTATGGATTATATTGATGCTGAATTGAGAATATATATATATATGTGAGAATATTACACCAAACTACCTTTAAGAAATATGACATATTAACAATTCCTTACAATTTCACAAAAACATGACTATATATATATATATATATATATATATATATATATATATATATATATATATATATATATATATTTCACTGCAGTAATAAAAAAAATGACCCTGCACGATTCCCTGTCCTGAGAAGTCATACTTCTGACTTCAGTGTGTTCATGTGTTAATGTGGAAACAACATGGACACTTTGACCAATAAAATACAACAACACTTCTTCAAAGGGTTTAAACAACACATAAATTCCCTAAAACCATTATTATTGCTTTCCCTGACCTATTAGATGATGCTAATAAATATCTTTTCTATCTAATCTAATCTAGGTTACTCTTTATACACAGCAACTAACTGTTCTATCCTTATACCATATTACAGATAACATTCAAGCAAAAAAAATGGATATGCAATGCATTTATTAATAAAAAGTTTCTTAACATAGACTAAACATTTACTTTCACCATAAATTTTCTTCCTGAATTATTGTTTATTGGCAGGAACTCAATACAACTTTTTGTCACTGTGCAGACGTCACCAGTGCAGCAGCCATATACAGGATATTTTGGCTTCACTTTTGTATAGTGAGAAGAAGTAGAGACACATCGTCCATTCTTTTTTAGGGTTTTTCAGATCATAAGACACCACTTGAATTCAGGATGAGTTTTGGTTTTTGCTGCTAAATTGGGCCTGCCGCTACTTCAGAATAGGGGATTGTTTTATTTTTTTAATTCTGTAGCAGTGACCACAGCAAGAGGTTATGCCGAACAGTCTCCCGCTCTCTCGCCGCGGTGATGAGTGGATGGAACACTGCTGTCAAACACCTGAGATGTCATGACAATCATAACAGCGCAAGCACTCTGTTAGCATCACTGGAGTTTTTGAGTGAGGTTAGACTGCCTGTCAGAGCAGATGCAAGCTAACGTTACTGGAAGAGAACAAAGCACACTGCAGCCAGTCAGCCTCCATTTGTTTTCACAGTGCATGTATTTACCAAGCGTTACGTTAAGAACGTGTTGGACCCGCCTTCAAAATAAAAGCAAACACATGTAGCTTTCAAAATAAACTTGGAATGGGTTAGCAGAGTCCAGCATAGAATTTACAAGAAGAATATGATGTCTTAAATAATACATAGAAGAACCCTTCACAATAATTCATTAAAATATGCAATGATTAAGATGGAATAGTGGCATTGAATGTGTGAGAATCCACCAAATTTAGACTTTTAAGACAAAAGTTTTGCAGTTGAGTGTCATTTTTTATATTTTCTAAATTGCTGATTGATATTTACACACACACACACACCAGACAACGGAAAAATCCTACAGGAAACACTGTTGTTGGATCCTTCGTTTTGTTCTGTTATCAGTTTTTTCTGCACCAACTTTAAACACAAAAGTAATTCTTCAAGTTCCTGATCCCTGCATTCTCCTTCAGGGTCTCCATTGTCTATCAAAATAACTAAAAATGCTAATTCTATAAATGTTGCTAAGAAATCTTGTAAAGTACTGAAATCTGTAAATGGACTTGGAAACTAAGTTATTTTTTTAATTTGTTTTTTTCCCGCCAGGGAGCTTAAATTTCTCTGCAAAATTAAATAATCGCAGCAGCCATCAGTGTAAAGCATTAGTTTGACTTGGGGAAAGCAGCACACAGCTTAAGCAAGTCATCTAAATGGTAGAATAATCGAAATAGATGCTCATTATACCCTTGTTGGCCTGAATTTAGATGAAAATGTTCATTAGAGATGGAATAATATTCCTGGGGTCCTTAGCCACTCTCATAATGAGCATCGTCAGACCTCCTCTTGTAAAAAATAATGATGTCTAGAGAGGGTTTAAGCGAACAGTCCTCATGGCGACTCATGGTTACAGCTAACAAGCTAGCCAGTGTCCATATCATTAACTAAGGAATGTTACACATGCCAATACTTCTTCTTAATAAAGATGAAGTGATTTTTTTTTTCAATTCTTCAAGAGAGAAGACACATATGCTGTCAGATGTTAATGCGTGTCACAGCTTATGATAGGCATTACATTCACCCGGCCAGCAATTCATTATAAAGCGTTTTATCTTCTGACTCCTTCGGCTGAATACCAATAGATTTAGCTTTGACAACTCAACATGAATTTACATGAATCAGTCCAGCGTCTGTTTTAGCATGCTCTGTTTTTTTAATGAGTGTGGGAGGAAATTCAGAAAATAGAAACAGCTCAATGAATGTAGCCACCTCTCTGTGTCTCTCTTTCATTTTTTAACTGTAGTTCAAAATTAAATAAACATGTCAACATGAAAATGTACTCGTTTAGAGTCTCTTCATTTGCATTGCTGAAGGTTTTTCTGATTTGAATCATATGTTTTTTCAGAAAAATTTTATTAATTAAAATGGTTAATTCACTTTTTTGGGGAGGAAGCATCCTAATGACCTTGTTCATTACCGAAGCTCGAAACCCACCAGCTATCGGTCTTTCAAATGTCTAAATGAATGGCTTGCCATTAATTTGGTTGAGATGTTCAGGTTCCACTCAGGATCAATTGTAATCATTCTGATTAAGGCACACCAGCCAGCCCTATAAACACAAAGTCTGTCACTAAGTAACTGAGTGATGTAGTTACCCCATTGGTCAAAGTGAGTGACATTGGTTGAGTTGGACCTTCCCCATGGACATTTAGGATCAGCAGTCCGTTGGGATTGCTGATCAATTGGCTGATCTACCTTATCAATGCATGGTTGTTGTTGTTGTTGTTGTTGTTGTTGTTGTTGTTGTTGTTGCTGATACCACTGCTTTATTGCACAGGCTTCTCAGGGATCTTGTCACAACCCCCGATTGTGACTTGTCTGTGGCATGCATTACTGCTGGGGGGCGTGGTCTCGGCAGCTCCAGCCTACACACCTGCAACGCATCTCATCAGTCCTGCACTCCGGTTCTCATTCCACAATCAACACTCCTATAAAAGACCAGACCAGCCTTCCAGTCCCCGCCGGATCGTCGAATCAGTTTGTATGAGACTCACCAGCAACTTAGTAGTAACTCTGTTTTTGTGCCTGTTCCTAACCTTGTTTTCTCTGCCTCGCCTCAGACCATCGTGCCTCAACCTGCTCCCAGCCCAGCTCACCAGCCAGCCGAGAGCTCTGGATCCGAACCCGCTCCTGAATTCCCAGCGCCCCCTCTTCGACCTGTTTTTCCTTTGTGAAAAATCCAAATAAATTATCCATATCTCTCTGATCTCTGGTCTGCGTCTGAGTTCTGGTCACCGGTCCTGACAGAACGATCCGGCCAGTATGGACTCAGCAGACCTAGAGCCCGTCCGTCACGCCGTCTCCACTCAGGGTGTAATACTGGACCAGCACAGTGCCGCGCTTCAGGAGATAAGGGTCGGACTCCGTGACCTGTCGATCCGCATGGCGAACCTCCAGGGCGCACTACAAGACCCCTCTCCAGTACCGGTCACAGCGGCACCTACCACAGCTAACCCCGGCAGAGAGCCGTGGGTCTCCCCGCCGGAGAGGTACGACGGGAATCTGGGACAATGTAGAACATTTCTAATGCAGTGTTGTCTTGTTTTTGATCTCCAGCCCCTTACATACGCTACGGAGAAGGCTCGTATCGCTTACCTGATTGGACTGCTGCGGGGAGCGGCGCTGGAATGGGCTTCGGTTCACTGGAGGAGGCAGGATCAGTTCACCACCACCTATGCTGCTTTTACCACGGAGATGTCGAAGGTTTTTGATCACCCAGTCCAAGGTAAAGACGCTTCCATGAGGCTTTTCTCTCTCCGCCAAGGGTTTCGGAGCGTGGCCGAATATGCCATTGAGTTCCGGACCCTGGCAGCAGAGAGTGGGTGGAATGGTCCGTCTCTACAGGCTGTTTTTGTTAACGGACTATCCGAACAGTTAAAGGATGAGCTAGTGTCCCATCCTGAATCCGAGGACTTGGATGAATTAATCTCTTTATCCATCCGGATAGACAATCGTAGCCGTGAGCGGCGAAGAGAGAAGCGGCGGAATCCTGGTGGTGACGTCACGTCTCGTCGGAGGGAGCATTCCCCAGCTCCAGCAAGCTCTCGCCCTGCTGCCAGCGTTGTTCCGCCTCAGAGACCCGGACCGCGAGAGGAGTATGCCGAGGGTGAACCCATGCAGCTGGGACGGAACCAGCTCAGCGCGGAGGAACGGGAACGAAGAAGAGCCAACAACACCTGTCTCTACTGCGGAGGACCTGGCCACTACCTCGCCACCTGTCCTAGCAGACCGTTAAACCGGAGGGCTCGCTAGCCCGGGGAAGCATCCTAGCGAGCCGGGCTAACATACCTTTGTCTTCCCGACCCCGTACCCAGTTACATGCCACCATCAGCTGGAAGGACCAGACGCTAGAACTCCTAGCGCTTATTGATTCCGGAGCCGACGAGAGTTTTTTGGACACTACGTTGGTTAAACAGCTGGGGCTGCCCACAGACCAACTGGAGGAGCCTCTGGAAGCTAACACCCTCGACGGGAGACTTCTGGCTCGAGTCACCACCCGAACCTGCCCCGTCCAGCTCCAGCTGTCAGGTAACCATTTCGAGCACATATCTTTTTATGTAATCAACTCTCCGTTTATACCTCTGGTTTTGGGACATTCCTGGCTAACCATACATAATCCTAACATTGACTGGACCACAGCCAAGATAAGTAACTGGAGCCCAGCCTGTCTTGCCAGTTGTTTGCGATCTGCTCTGCCTTCCTCTGTATCCCACCAGAAACCCGAACCAGTTCCATTGGACCTGTCTCTAGTCCCAGCCGAGTACCATGGGATTTCTGAGGTGTTTTGCAAACAACAGGCACTCTCTCTACCCCCGCACCGACCATACGACTGCGCTATCAACCTGCTACCTGGGTCCACATATCCCCGAAGCCGCCTGTATAACATCTCCAGGCCTGAACGGGCGGCTATGGAGGAGTACATTAACAGCTCGCTGGCGGCTGGGATCATCCGTCCCTCCTCTTCACCTCTGGGAGCCGGTTTTTTCTTTGTGGGCAAGAAGGATGGGACTCTCAGGCCATGCATCGATTTCAGAGGTTTGAACGACATTACAGTTAAAAACAAGTATCCACTCCCTCTCATGAACACTGCTTTCGAATCGCTCCAGGGAGCTACAGTTTTTTCCAAGCTAGACCTACGTAATGCCTATCATCTAGTCCGGATCCGTGAGGGAGATGAATGGAAGACTGCCTTTAACACTCCTCTGGGGCATTTTGAGTACCTGGTCATGCCCTTTGGTCTAACCAATGCACCTGCAGTTTTTCAATGTCTGGTCAATGATGTGCTGAGAGATATGCTAGGCAGATTTGTGTTCGTTTACCTTGATGACATTCTCATTTTCTCTCAAAACCAAGCAGAACACATCCAGCATGTCCACCAGGTCCTCCAACGGCTGCTGGAGAACCGCTTATTTGTCAAGGCTGAGAAGTGTGAGTTCCACGCCACCACTGTAACCTTTCTCGGCCACATCATTGCCCAGGGCCAGGTGAGGATGGATCCTGAGAAGGTGAGAGCGGTCATGGATTGGCCAAGGCCTGAAAGTAGGAAGCAGCTTCAGAGGTTTTTGGGCTTTGCTAACTTCTATAGGAGATTCATCAGAAATTACAGCCGTATTGCTGCACCCTTAACCGCACTTACCTCCCCGGCTAGATCTTTTCTCTGGGCTTCTGAGGCTGAAGGGGCCTTTTTGGAGCTGAAGAAGAGGTTCACCTCAGCTCCTATCCTCACTCAGCCTGATTCAGCCCGGCAGTTTGTGGTTGAGGTGGATGCCTCGGACGTAGGAGTTGGTGCCGTCCTGTCCCAGCGGTCCCCAGAGGATAACAAGCTTCACCCCTGTGCCTTTTTGTCTCATCGCTTATCCCCCACAGAGAGGAACTACGATGTCGGGAACCGGGAACTGCTGGCGGTCAAATTGGCACTCGAAGAGTGGCGACACTGGCTGGAGGGGGCAGAGCAGCCGTTCGTGGTTTGGACTGACCATAAGAACCTTGAATACATCCACGCAGCTAAGCGCCTAAACCCTCGTCAAGCCAGGTGGGCTCTGTTTTTTGGTCGTTTTAATTTTGTCCTGACCTACAGGCCCGGGTCTAGAAACGTGAAGCCCGATGCACTGTCTCGAGTGTTTGAGAGGGAGGAGGCAGCCGCAGAGCCTGACACCATCGTGCCCAGGGCCTGTATTATTGGAGCAGCCACCTGGGAGATTGAGAAGGAGGTGAGGACTGCTCTGCAACACCAGCCAGACCCAGGTAATGGCCCCCCGGGCTGTCTGTTTGTACCTCTCTCCGTCAGACCATCCGTGTTACAGTGGGGCCATTCCTCCAGACTCTCGTGCCATCCAGGTGTTACCCGCACTCTGGCGTTCCTGCGCAGGCGGTTCTGGTGGCCAGACATGAGGAGTGATGTTCAGACCTTCGTTTCTGCCTGTCCCATCTGTGCTCAGAATAAGCGCTCCAACAGACCATCGCCTGGGTTCCTACAGCTGCTTCCCATACCACGTCGTCCTTGGTCTCATCTGTCTCTGGATTTTGTCTCCGGACTGCCACCCTCTAGAGGTATGACTGTTGTACTCACTGTTGTGGACCGCTTCAGTAAATTTGCCCGTTACCTGCCTCTGCCTAAACTGCCCACAGCCAAGGAAACAGCTGAGCTTCTGGTGTCTGTGGTGTTCACCGTTCATGGACTGCCCTTGGACATTGTCTCAGACAGAGGTCCACAATTCACCTCGGGCGTTTGGAAGTCTTTCTGCCGTGCCATTGGTGCCACCGTAAGCCTGACCTCAGGATTCCATCCCCAGGCTAACGGTCAAGCTGAGAGGGCTAACCAGAAGCTGGAGTCCACCCTGCGCTGTTTGGCATCCTCCAACCCCACTTCCTGGTCATCTCAACTCCCATGGGTGGAGTATGCCCACAACACCCTGCCCACATCAGCCACAGGTCTGTCACCATTTCAATGTGTTTATGGGTTTCAACCTCCACTGTTTCCCTCTCAGGAGAGGGAACTGGTAGTTCCTTCGGTCCAGGCCTACATCCGGAGGTGTCATCGGACCTGGCACCGAGCCCGAGCTGCCCTGCTGAGAACCTCAGCCCAGTATCAACGCCATGCTAACCGTCATCGCACCCCTGCCCCCACCTATTCAGTTGGGGACAAGGTATGGCTATCAACTAAAGATCTTCCATTGAAAGCTGTCAATAAGAAACTGTCACCCAGATACATTGGCCCATTTGTCATAGAGAAGATTATTACTCCTGTGACCGTCCGTCTCCAGCTGCCCCACACTCTCAGGGTCCATCCAGCCTTTCATGTTTCCCAACTCAAGCCTGTCCTTATCAGTCCTCTGCTCCCTCCTCCTCCGGCCCCTCCACCCGCCCGGCTCATTGATGGCCAGCCGGCATTCACGGTGCGCCAGATTCTGGACTCCCGCCGCCGGGGTCGTGGCCTTCAGTACCTGATTGACTGGGAGGGTTATGGACCTGAGGAGCGGAGCTGGGTTCCCAAGCGGCAGATTTTGGATGCCGCTCTCGTCCAGACCTTTCACCGCGACCACCCTGAGAAGCCTGGTGGACCGCCTAGGGGCGCTCGTGGAGGAGGGGGGTACTGTCACAACCCCCGGTTGTGACTTGTCTGTGGCATGCATTACTGCTGGGGGGCGTGGTCTCGGCAGCTCCAGCCTACACACCTGCAACGCATCTCATCAGTCCTGCACTCCGGTTTCTCATTCCACAATCAACACTCCTATAAAAGACCAGACCAGCCTTCCAGTCCCCGCCGGATCGTCGAATCAGTTTGTATGAGACTCACCAGCAACTTAGTAGTAACTCTGTTTTTGTGCCTGTTCCTAACCTTGTTTTCTCTGCCTCGCCTCAGACCATCGTGCCTCAACCTGCTCCCAGCCCAGCTCACCAGCCAGCCGAGAGCTCTGGATCCGAACCCGCTCCTGAATTCCCAGCGCCCCCTCTTCGACCTGTTTTTCCTTTGTGAAAAATCCAAATAAATTATCCATATCTCTCTGATCTCTGGTCTGCGTCTGAGTTCTGGTCACCGGTCCTGACAGATCTGCTGGCAACTTCTTTAAGTAGTAAAGAAATAGTGTTGGTTTTGGTTTATTCATGGAATTAATGCTGCAGCTCCTCAGAACAACATTTGAGGCTGTGGGTATGTTTGTAACTGTCGTGGGGTGTTGACATGTAAGCCTGAAACTAGGTTTTGAACGAATTAATTTGACCAATACTTAATTTTATGACAAAATACCTGTCCTGCTTCCACTGTCCGTAAGTATTTTATTTTGCCTTCATGTTCCATGTCTTGTGTTTCCTGTTTTGTTTTGTTATCACTCACCCCGTCTCTGTTTCAGGGTCCTGTCTGCCCCGCCCCCCCTCCTCGTTTGTGTGCACCCGATCCCTGATTGTCTCTCCCACACCTGTTTCCCATAACTCCCCATTAGATCAAGCTCACGTTCCAGAATTTCTCACAACCATAGCCTTGTCGTTTTTGAAACCTTGATTCCCTTTTCGGTTCTGCCTTTTTGCCTCTTGTTTTCGATGCCTTTGCCTGTGTACCGACCACGTTTGATCTCTGTCGTGCATTTGAGTCCTGCCTTCTGTGCTACGTCCTTGACAGAGCTAGCATTTCTTAATTTGACCAATACTTCATTTTATGACAAAATACATGCTAAATAAGTGACATCCCCATCAGCAATTTTTTTTACACAAATAATAATTTACCTAATAGCACCTATGTTCTATTGGACTCAAACTTAACACATGGCACTTACTCATGTGTTGTCTTTTGACTTCATCGTTGCTTGTTTGGCAAAGGTTTGGTCTCCCTAAATGCAGCACCAATAGGTACAGGTTCTCTTTCGCCCCATCTGCTGGTGCCGCTCTTCACAAGCAATGAAGCAATAATTGGGAATTATGTTGTGTGCACTATTCTGCCCTACAAAGCAAAAAGTCAGTAACTACATTTTTGGTCAAAAATGAGTTATTATCATTTTCATGACTTTCAAGGCATCCTTTGTTATGTGACAAAACATCTTATCTCAAATGTATGTCGTTTTGGAGAAAAATGGTAGTCGTTTGTACAGTAACTAAACGGCTGGATTACAGGATAACTTAAAAGTCATTTTTCTCAGTTCTGCACTCTGCGTAGTTACTGCCTTTTTGCTTTGTAGGGCAGTATTGCACTTGTGTGTATGTTGTACTTGTATTTGGTTCTGTTACTACTGTCTGTAAACCAAATTGCCCCTCTGGGACATTAAAATTTTACCTTACCTTATCTGTTTCAACGAATTCTCAAATGTACGTCGCTTTGGATAAAAGCGTCTGCTTAATTACTAGAATTGCAGAATTGTAATTTTAACAGTAGACTACCTTGTGTTAATTAGCAAATGTAGCATGAATTTGTCAACCCCCCCAACCCCGCCATTGACTTACATACTTCCATGGGTAAATATGCACAGCTGTACTCATACATCGGGTATGATCAAAAACTAGACAATAACTTTGCTAACACAACCAAACATCAAGCTAGTGCAACAACACAAGACATAGCAAGCCAGTTAATCTTTCTAACGTTCGTCCAAGAAGACCAGCTGAGGGTCTATCTTGCAGCCTTTAATTTTGCAAAGGCAGTCCAAGATTTACTGTTGTCTGGCCGCTTCACTGTCTCATTTTTCTCTTCTTATTTCCCTCTGTAACACCCTCTTTGGTCTCTTCACCTCAGTCATAATGTCTGTACAGGCTGCTGAATACAGTCCGTTCCTGTTCAGGCATGATACAGACCCTGCTCGAATCCCCGCACAGTGCCAGCCCTTATGCTAAACTAAGATATTGAACATGGCAAATACTACACCTGCTAAACATTAGCAGGTTAGCATTGTCTTTGTGAGCTTAGTAGAATGTTACATTTAGTATTTAGTATAGCGTCATAAAAATGTGATGTAGATTTCTAGATTGTTGCATAGGGTTGCCAACCGTGCCTTGAAAAACGGAATCGTCCCGTATTTAGAAACAAAAGCACCCGTCCCGTATTGAGGTGAAAAGGCACGCACTTTGTCCCATATTATTGTGACAGTCAAAAAATAGTCAGTAAATGCCAATGGAAATTTAATAACAGGGCGCTTTATATGTAAACTTACGGTAAACTTCCCAGGCCCCGTCCTGCTCTGTGACCAATGAACTGACAGCATATTCACAAACGAGTATGACGATACAGAATACGCTCATCCCATTGGTCGAGGAGAAGATAGCAGAAGACAACAAAGCAGCATGCGTAGGTGACAGTGACACAGACGCCGACACTGCTTTACGGGGCGCTACACCTTCGAGCAGCAATGTGTCTAGTACCCCTCCGAGAAAAAAACAGAAAAGGATGCAAAAATACTGAAGAATGGGTACACTGTAAAAACTGGGACTGGGCCTAATTAATATTTACAAAATAATACTAGTAAAATATACATGAAAAAAATGTCTAAATGCAGTTTGGTATATTATTATGTTGATTTTACCACATTGGAATTACTTATCAATTGCATTCTACTCATTTTTGTTTGCCTAATATCAGCTAAAAATCAATGAGTACAATTTAATTATATTTTATCAGTACAGTCAACAATGTCGAATAATTAATACATTTTACTCAATGTGGACTAGTTGGTTTCAATCGCCGTACACTTCCGCCCAAGATTTGCGTCACACAGAGGGTGATGTCGGACGCTGCTACAGCCGTTGGCGACTGTTACTGGGGATTTCCACCGGACGCGTTACAGCAGCAGCACGTCTCCACAGCGTTTTTGCTGCGTCTGTCAATTCACACCGGGCGCGTTACAGCAGCAGCACGTCAGCTTAGCGAGCCGGCCGTATACACGCGAGATAACGAGATCACGCGATAATCCTGACCATGCGGGAGACCGCAAGATCCCGTGATAAACTTTAAACTCTATTTATACAGTCTATGGATAAACTGTGTGTATAAAGTAAACAACAACAACAAAAAACAACTTACTTTGCTTCTCTGAGGTGAAAGATATGTTGATCTGACCAGCTATCCTTATAAAAACAATATGTTATGTCATAAATGATTGTATGATGTTCCACTTCAACAATCAGACCCTTTGATTGATTGATTGCCGATCTGGTGCCCCGGTCATAACATAATGTTGATGTGAAGTAGTTTTAGGCTGCATGAACTGCGTATTGTGTTTTATTTTGAAAGGGGCGGAAGTGTTTTACGCTGATTCTGAGTCGGACTTCCTGTCTGGTGCGATCTGCTCTGTTGAGATTCACGCGAGTTGGCAGCGTCTCGCGGAGAAATAGAAGTCCTACCTAATGCTCGCGTAGAGACGCTGACGCGACGCTGCAGTAACGTTACGCTACGCGCCCGGTGGAAATACTCTCATTGATTAGAGTGTTACCTATTTGCAACGTCATACGCGACGCTGACGTTACGCTGCAGTAACGCGCCCGGTGGAAATCAGGCTTTACCAAGGTAAGAGCCTTCAGCAACTCTTTATAGACACTTTGCCAAGCAGCTGGACATTAATTTGGGATACCGCGAGTTACCTAACAACTTTACCGGCAGTAGGCTACTTTACTGGCAAGTTTAATCTCCATGTGATGGAAGTCGGCGGAGTGTAGGCTAGCCTACTCCCCTACCCGGCCTTAATTAGCGGCAAACAAAGTTGTCCTGAGGTGTTCAGGTGAGTGTTATCTGGTAGATACTCTAGGATACTCCAGTAACAGTAAGAAGCAGTATTTACCGGCTATATTACTTTTGGCGGTACCGTTAGGCGGTGTAGCGGCGGCTTCTAGCGGTGTGTGTTTGTTGGTGGGGGGTGGCAGCGGCGGTGTGTTAGCGGTGTGTGTTTGTTGGTGGAGGGGGGACCGGGGGGGGGGGGGGGGGGGGGGAGCGGCGGTGTGTGTTTGTTGGTGGAGGGGGGAGGGGGGTAGCGGCGGTGTTTTAGCTGAGTGTGTGTGTGTGTGTGGGGGGGGGGGGGTAGCGGCGAGTCATACATGGTTTTAAACTATAAAGGGCGGACCATGGGATTGAGGTTGCAGACTATCCTACTTAAGGTATCCTATGTTTGGCCATATTATGTTTTTTAATTTAAATTTTTAATAAATCTGCAGGAGGACATGTTAACATGTGACTGTCTATAAGACTGTGATCATTCAATTAGCTCATGCAAAATGTTTTAATTTTTATACACAGATTTTTTTTAGTGGTTTACACATACTGTATTAGTTTATTTTCTGTATAAATGTACACATCTGTCTATTTAAACACCAGCTGCCACTCATCCCTATTTTCTAGCTGCTTTAACATCAACATTTTGGGAAAAGGCCTACTTTGGCAGTCTCTCCATGAATTGAAATTGAGTTAAAATTGTATTGCTTCTCTTCCTCTACTGTGGTTTGAAGGTGCACCCAGCAGCATATCTTATCATAAAACATATAAACAGGGAAGCAGCTAGTGTTTTGGTTTTATGGAAGTTTCTTTTTCCCAGACCAGTGACTTTCTGGAGTCATAGTTGGTCCTCTGAAAACCTTAGTTAAGACAGGAAGTGTTTCATAAAACTGGCCACTCACACAGCACATACAGGATCATTGAAAGTGGTCTCTTTCTTTCAAAATAACACAAGTTTAAGCATACTCGCATTAAAAACTGAACCATGACCTTGTGTAATATTAATTTATGTTATTTCAGGCTCCTAGCAATCCTACCATTAACATAACCAGAGACATTGTCATCCGGTGTCTGATGCTGTACTTTGGGGAACCTGCCGACCAGCTCTTTAAAGAGTATGATGTAAGTTGAAAGGCCTCTCTCTCTCTCTATTTCCTTTAGCTGTACAGTCTAAAATACAAAATGTTCTTGTTATGATAGGATGCAGATGAAGGCAGTGTGGCACAAGACCTTGCTGTACAAGAGATGAAAATCTACAGCATCCAGACCAGTCTGTCAGAAGGTACAGAGGACATCGGAATCGTGATAGACGGAACAAAGGTCCTGACCGCTCTGGGTAACTTTCCAAGGGCTTGTGCCATGCTCATTGGTTTGACGTATGCAGTGAATCTCGCATATCCCAAGGAGCTCAGGTACACTTTTGAAGCCTTTCAGAAACTCTTCCTTGAACTGGATTGTTCAAAGCTTTCCCCAAAAGTGAACAGCCTCAAGAGCAAGCTACAGGCTTAAGAAAGTGACCTTAAAGGGACCCTACTCTAGAATGCTCAGTAATTATGTGCTGCAGTTAAGTGTTTAAATCTTGTTCAAATCATAAATATGTTATCCATACTCATTTGAAGGTGGTTATACGTTGGACTTTAAACTGGCACAAGTAAGTGCTTTTGTAGCTTGGAAGCCAGAAGTAATAAGCAAATGATGATGTTGCATTATTACCAGGACAGTGAGAGTTGTGTTTTGACACAAAGCTCCTTGATGGACTAACACTCAGCCACCACCTTAGGTCATACTGTATGTACGCCAGTGACACAGTCCACAGGGGCAAAACCAGACACTCCTTTGGGTTTTCCATGGTTCTTCTGTTTTTTCTTGCAACACCACCTCACTGCTCCATTATGAAGATGGACAATATTCTGCTGGGGCTTTACCTCTGTTTTGTGCCTCTGTTAGTTGTGAGCCCAAGTTATTCTGATTTGACACTGAGGAAGTTAACTGTACAATTGGCCTGCCTCAAACAGCAAGTGCCTTTTTCTCCAGAAATACTGTATGACTCTGCTTACAGGCCACACTGTTCATGCCATTCTGGAAAGATATTTTTTGGAAATATACATCATCTGTTTTTTCTGATGTAGTTGTTGAAGTTTCACAGATTGTGGGTCTTTTGTAGGAATTGTTAAGTCACTGTCACACTTAGAGGCATTGTCTGAGTTTCAGTACTGCAGTTAATTACTCTTCAGGTGTGTTCAGAAAAAAAAACCCCAACATACTCATTTAAGGGACTTGCTGCTGTGATTCTGTTGTGTACACCAGGGATACATATGTTGTATGCTTTAATAGGGGTATTTGAATTTGCACAAATTCATGCTTTGAGTGCCACTTAAAGGGATAGCTCAACATTTTTGAAAATTGGCTCATTGCCATAATCCCTATAGTCATAACAGTAGGTTTGTTTCCTTTATTTGTCAGTGCAAGCTATGTTTGGAACGGCGGAGAGCAGCCAGGAGCTGCTCAGAGCTACGCTACGGAGGCTAATGGAATTTCTTGGTTTCCCTCATCAAGTGCACAACCAAAAATCTCCAAAACGCTGTGGTGGACAAGTTGTGACCTGCACATTCACCACGCTATGACATAATAATGGAATGTTACGAGACAGAGCCGTTTTAGAGGTAAATTTGTGCAAAACAGCTGATGCGCGTTGTCTTCGGGACAGTTGTTCAGCAAGCAGTCTCTGTATTTACCTCTAAAACAGCTCTGTCTCGTAACGTTCCATTATTATCTCATAGCCAGGTCAATGTGCAGGTCACAACTTGTCCACCACAGGGTTTTGGAGTTTTTTGGTTGTGTACTTGATGAGGGAAACCAAGAAATTCCATTAGCCTCCGTAGCGTAGCTCTGAGCAGCTCCCGGCTGCTCTCCACCGGTCTAAACATAGCTTGCACCGACAAATAAAATTAACAAACCTACTGTTATGACTATAGGGATTATGGCAATGAGCCAATTTTCAAAAATGACTAACTATCCCTTTAAGTTAGTAAAGAACCAAACCAAGTGAAGTATCTGTTAACATAGCGATCTTTTGACTTATGTTGACAGTTTAAACCATATTGGCCTTAACCATTTCAGTTTTCATATTAAAAGAAAAATGTATTTTTTTTTTTTTGTAGTCTGAAAACTGCCAGGTCATAGGTCATTCTGTACTTAGGAGGAATGGGTAGATCTCTCTCAACTATCAAAATACATAAGCCAGCATACACATCCCTATTGTACACACTGGTTTTTTTTGGTTTTTTTTACAGCATTTCTCTCTGTTTCTTTGTTTGTGAAAATGTATGTGTAGACAAAATTACACAAATAAATGTTTATGTGCTGTTTTCCTACATATGGTAATTTGTTAACTGACCTCCAGTAACTTTTTGCAACAAGAAGGCATGGTATTAAGTAAATTCAACATAAAAATATTATGGCAACAAAGTGACAATTAATAATATTACATAGATTTCATGTCATGTGGTACCAATTATAAGTTGACACAACTTATTTCATTCATTGAATCCAAATTATTCTTATCCAGATATTTAGAAGGATAGCCTCAATTTAACCCATAAAAATAGTAAGTATAAATCAATTCCATCCAGATATTTAGTAAATAGAAATCAATTTCATCCAGATAATTACTAAATATGAATTAATTCCATTTAATTAATTAGTAAATGTAAATCACTTTTTCACAGATATTTGGTAAATCCAAATTACCTTTTCTCAGATATTTAGTAAATATTAATTAGTTTTCCCTGTAAAATTGATTTGGATTTACTCAACCTTTGCCATATTATTAGTAAATCCAAAATATTTCAACCAATGATTTTATTATTTTGTATTTAATATTTTTGTTTAAATTTACTTAATTAAATCAATAGTTTTTAATCAAAGTTGAAGGAATTAAAATCTATTCAATTATATTAAGTGTCACTTTGTTGCCTTAATTTTTTTAAGTAGACAATGGTCAAAATTTTTTGAGTGTAAAAGGAAGCACCTGGGTGGAAAAAGTGTGTGATAACATCTATAAAGCACACTGCACGTTGTGCCGGCGCTCTTTTTCCGTAGCCCATGGTGGACTGACTGATCTGAAACAACATGCTTCCAGTACAGCGGTCACGCCATCCGCACTTTAAATTTTAGTGCACAATTACATTGCACTTTACGGCCCGTTTGTCAGCTGCATGACTCCAAAATAGCCATTCAATTGTATTCATGCTGCTCCAATAAAATAAATACATCAATTTGTTATCAGCAAACTCCAGTGCATTCTTGAAGACCAGGTCCCCATGTGTTCATGACATGAATTTAATGCCTTTTTACTGAACCAATTTGGAATTATGGAATGCTATAATCTTCCAAAATGGCCATTCAATTGCATACATGCTGCATTTTAAAAGCCAACAAAAGGAGTGAATCAAATTGTTATCAGCAAACTCCACTACATCTTTGAAAAACAGGGCCTAATTGTTATTTTGTGTTAAAGTGAATTGCTGGATAATCATTCGTTTTCCATGTATTCATGTCACACAAAAATATGCATCTAATTCAATTCAGGTTCGAGTCAAATTGTTAAAAAATCATTTTACTTACAAAAAAGGGGCTAAAAAATTTCACCACGCCAGAATGGGTGAAGGCAATCGGGTCGGTTGGCCCTGCCAATGAAGTGTCCCTTATTTATTTTTCGGGGAGTTGGCAACCCTATTGTTGCATGAAAATGAATATTACTTAAAGAAGAGAAACCCCAATTTAAAACATTGGCAGGAATTTCTGGTTCCATACCTCTATGAGTGGGTGCCAGTGTGCAATGGGTTTCCGTGGGTATGTCAGCATCTCACTCCAGTGGTCTCGCCCCAAGGTCTCTGCCTCATTGCCCACCCTGCATACCCCGATCACTTCATTATGTCCGACCCTGCAAGACAAAAAGATCCACACATGGAGAATTAGTTATTGTACTGTAGAGGAAACACATATATGTAGGTAGAGGTGACAGGTTATTTGGGCAGAAAACAAATTTTAGTCGTACTGAGTAAAGCCCTTTACATAGACAGGAACAGAAAAATGTATTCTTGTTCTTGATGTGGCAAGAACAAAAAAAAGTTATTTCTGGCCAGGACATTTCATATTTCACGAGAAACTCTACTGCAGATGAGGGCCCTCCCACTTCAGCACACGTCTCGTTCAGATTCAAGTTTGTGACCAGTCACACAATAGTTCTTGGACATCCCACAAGAAAAAACCTTCTGCCCAGATGATGTGTCAAGAAAAGACTTGTTCTCTCTCCCAGGGCTGCAAGAACAAAATGACATCAATAGACGCTTTTCCATTAGGTACTTTTCTCTCTAGTGAGCCGCTATGGGTGTGGCTTGGGAGAGAGGATCCGCCAAAGATAAGCCCAACTTCACCGGTTAGCGGCTCAGGTCAATAGTGGTCAAGTATCTAGTGGGTAATGACGTGATTAGAACTCGACACAACCACAACATAACATGTCTTTCATGGGGCGGCTGTGGCTCAGTTGGTAGATCGATCGCATGTGTGAATGAATTCCCAATGGTGGCAGGTGGCACCAGTGTGCCCTGGTACCCTCGGCCACTAGTATGAATGTGTGTGTGAACGGGTGAATGGGCGCAGTCTGTAATGTAAAGCGCTTTGGATAAAAGCGCTATATAAGTGCAGTCCATTTACCAGTCCATTTACTTTTGTTTACTTCAACCTCCTCATCAATGGCTCACATCCTTGTCTGGTGCACTCCAAGACTAGGCGTACAAACATGATAAACAGTAACACCATCTCCTCTCCTTCCATGTTGATGTCTCGACTGTTTGGACATGTCGCGTCAGTCTGTTGTCAGCGTTGCGTCACTGACGTCATGGTTAAAATTGTCGCTGAATAATTACGAAGGTGTTGCAGAACTATGTACACCACATTTGAACTCCTTGGTTATCCGCTACAAAAGTACCTGTATGGAAACAGAAGCCGAGGGGAACTAATAAGTGGGCATAGCCAAAACACTAAGCCGATTTCCAAAAAGTACTCAGTGGAAACACGCCTATTCTGTTCTGCAGCCCTTGGAGAGAGAACAAATTTCTCTGTTCTTGCGGAGTGTGTATTAGCCTTAACTTCTAAGTCATTATAATTCTAACAGAATGCATGACATAAAAAATCTTGGTTGCTGCTCGTTGTCATTATTCTACGGTTTTAGGCTCAGAAGGTATGTGGTGTTGAGAGTGGGAATACAATACATGTCCAAAGCCTTTGGCAATAAAAGTGGATGGATGTAGTTGTTGCCTCACCATTGTTTCCCCCCTAAAAGGGCATTGTATGGAGATAACTTTCTTACCGATCATAGTCCATGACAGCTATGAGAAGGCTGATCTGGTCGATGTTCTCAGGAGGAACATCAAACACAATGGCTTCATTGTACACCGGGTTCAGAGTGTTCCGCTTGGTCGATGTCTTCCTCTTCTTTAGCCTCCGGCCTTCACACATCAGGGACACTTTCACATATGGATCTGAAGAAAAGTAACATGTGGCTAGTTCAATAAGAATGCTAAAACATCACTGCATGGGAAGCCATTCAAGTAATATAACATTGACTCACAACAATAAGGGACTTGAATACCTTTTGTGTATATTTCACTACTTCACCTTTCAGTAGAAACATTGCTTTGGCAGTCAGCACCCACCTGATGCTCCAGTGATGTCCATGGCTTTGAGATTTCTGGCTTTGATCATGGTGATGGTGAGCCTGCCAGCCGTGGGGAGATAGCACAATGAGAACATCAGCTCTCCTAGGTCCACATTGTCCTGCAAAGAAAGATATTACATTTTTATATTAGTATTGTTATCCATTTCATTATTATAAAAATGTAAAAGACAAGAAATTATGCTGTTTTTGCATGGTGGTCGATGGTGAAAGTGTTTGGGCTGCATGGGATTCTGCAGTTGCAGCATAGGTGGCCAGCGGTGCAGAAATAATGAGTGACAGCACTACTACAATTCTTGGCACATAACCCTAGCCCAAAAGCTGTAGATCAGTGGAATACCCTGTAACGGCATTGCATGGCTGCGCTTTTGTGCACATAAATGAGCATACTTGCATGTGTGTGTGAGATACCAAAAGCTCATGGACCCGCTTGCAAAAACATTGCTCCATTACACTACTTGTGGTCAGAATGACAAATTAAACTCATTAACTTTATACCACTACACAATAGGTTCAAACGTATCACTGTATTATGGGATATATCAGTTCATTCCTTCCTGCAGCAGTCAGACTGTACAACCAGCACTGCTCCCAGTAGACCACACACACCAAAACAATAACTGCACTTTAATGTACATAAACTGTGCAATATCAACACCTTCAATACATCAATCATGTACACTGTACACTGTGCAACACAAAAAATGTTCTTCTGTAATACTGCAATTTTCAGCTGTCTACATTTTTCCCGATTGTATATTATTGAGTGTTAATAGTAATATAAATACTTTTTCTATTTCTTATTGTCTTAATTGTCAATACTTTTATATTTCTTGTAAATATTGCTTGTTTCTATTTCTTGTTATTTTATTTATACTTTTTTATATTTTTGCTGTAAACTTTTTGCTGCTGTTACACTGAAAATTTCCCCATTGTGGGACTAATAAAGGAAAATCTAATCTAATGTAATCTAATTTTATCTTATCTATACCAAGGTATTTTAAAATGAGAATGTTTTCATTATCATTAAACTGATGGTGATGTATTGTAGTGCTGGCATGCACCACCAGATGTCAGTCTCTGAGAAAGACGGTGATAATGTTGGAGATAATGTTACAGAACAAGAACAACACAGATTCGGACAAAGTAAAACGTAAAAAACAAAAGTAAAAACAAAAGTTTATGGGTTTGAACATATAATATGTAGTCTTTGTACAGTTTTCAATTGAAAAACTGGCTGAAAGGATTTACATATTGGATCCCGATGAAATGTCAGGAAGGGACGCTATGAAAAATATTAACTAGCCTACTACACAAGCTAAAACAGATGTTGGCAACACAGCTCGAGAAAATCCAAACAGACAGACTCACATTAAGAATCAAGCCCTTAGCTTGCCAGTTATCAAGAAGGATAATACATGGATTTGCAATTTCAAGCTTGATAACTTGGCTAAGGATTAAGGTTAAGTGCTTAAATCACATAAGCTTTAGTTGCGTTGTAGTAATGATTAAGTCAAATTCTTTCAACATGAATTGTTCAATGGGTAGATTCAACAGAAGGCACATTATAATATGTTACCCAAGTCTTTACACCTCAGATAAGGATCATGCCAGTGACACATCCTGGAGAAAAAAAACATGCTATGCTTTTAAGTTAAATCAGCAACGGGATGACGCATCATTAATCACCATGTTTTGTATTACAGGAATGTCATGTGTTGAGCATTTAAATTGTATTTGTTGCATTGCTCAATCATTTTAATTTGTGGGCTCTGCCGTCAGGTTGAACTACTCTTGTCTTCCTGTGAGAACATCCCTGTTTTCACAACTTATCCACAGTCATGCACATGCCAAGCTCTATTCCCAATTAACACATCTGAAAATAACGTGTGATGGTGTGAAAGTGAGTGGTGCGTTTATGAGACACAAGCTCTCACAAGGTTGCTTACGTGGGAAACTCTCATTTCTAGTTTTACGCTTTCTCACACACATTGCGCGGACAAAGAGCTCCCTGTTAGACAATCAAAAATACACAGTGAAAAGGGAAAATTTTAACTAAATTTTGGATACTTAATCACAACACAAGGCATTTTAAATGCGAGCTGGTTTCAACAGTTACAGCTCTGTGAATACAGGTCATTAAATTAAATTATAGCTCTTCTAGTATAACAAAAACTCTTTCTGTCTACTCTTCAGCTGCTTTATGCTGAAACCGACACAGTGGCCAAGTAAGAAAACACAACTATCGAACGTGTCTTAATGCATTCGGACCAGTCATTGATTAATACACAAGATATTAGTGATTTTCCACTTTGTCTTTGTCAGACGCGACCAATTAGATAGAAAGCAGAGGTAAAGGTCAAATGCACTGGTTATACTGGAAAATCATTGTATTACTTAGAGATCAATATGTGTTGCTTCTGATGCTGATTAAGACTTATTGGAGTTTGGGAAGCCACACTCACACACACACACACACACACTCACACACACACACACTAGGGTGGTACTGCTCTGGGTCTTTTGCTCACTGAAAATTAAATTTAACAAAATGAGTTAATTCATCTCGATGTCAACATCTGCAAGCGGGAAAACACACATATGCTCAAACATATGCACACAAACACAAACACAGCACAAACACACATTTGCATACACACATTCACATACACACACAGAGTTATTCAGGGGATTGGTGACATACTAACTGTGTGATGAGCTGATTCATCACAGGAGCTGTTGAGGCAGAATCCACCTCTGACACTGCATCATCAGCGGGACTTTGAGCCTTAAGGGTTAATGATGTACGGCTTATGAGGCCCTTCAAGGTGTAACATAAATATGTTTTTGGCACAAGTACAAGAAACCACACACTGACATTCACAAACAAGCAGGCACTCCCACAAACGGTGGCAAAGCCTTCAGCTCTTGGCAGATAATGTGATATCCTCCTCCCATCACACACTTAAGGTTTCAGACTGTTGAGTGCCGCTCACTTCTCTTCTGAGCCCTCAAATCAAGCCTGCGGTCAGGATTATGGTCACTTGTGCTCGCTCAATGAAATTAGAATGGTGCTTTAAAGCACTCCAATAAAGAACAGAGAGAGTGTGGACAGTCCATCTTCTCCAATTATAATACTAGCACCTTCCACCCTCAGGAGCAGCGAGGCTTTATCTACAAGCCTCTCTCTTGCTGTGTCTTTAATAATCTCTCTCCTCTCTTTCTCAATCGTTCCTCCTCTTTCTTTTTTGTATGTGTATGTGTATTCCTGTGGCTTATGAAGAATGTCTTATCTTTAACATGCGTAACTATGAAATTAAGTGATACCTTTAACAAATTAGACCATGGCAGACAGTTTGGGAAAGTGTCTTTCCAAGCAGCCACTTCCAGGCCTGAAAAGTGAAGCCAATGCAGAAGTGCCTTATACCTGCATTCTTTTCAATGGCCAGCAGGGTGCAGCTCCAGTAAGAGAACAGTGGAAGAAAATTGACCGTTTGCAAAACTCCTCCCCCGATTGCTCCTGCTCTGAGCAAAATAGTGAAACGGTCTGACACCAGGTATCCTAAGAGTTTAGCAGGATGAGTTGGGTTTTTTTCCCTTTTCCCAAATTTAAAAAACAAGAGGAGCGTTGCTGGCTGTGTATTAAACAGTGTGGGAGACCCAACTCCCAACTTCCTATCTTGAAGATCGAAAGACACACATTTTTCTGACAATTGTCTGCTCCGAGGTAAGCCGCTAGCTAGCAAACATGAGCTAACTAAGGATTGTCTAGCTATGTTAGATGAGACCCAAACCAGATTTAACAGGTTCCTGTCAACTAGTATTATCACTACTAGTACATAACTAGTCAAACAAACGTGTTGATGACACTGTGTGTAAAATTAGCATGCTAAGCTGTTCAAAATATTACGTTGAACAGCAACAGAGAGAGAGAGAGAGTAATGGTGGATATGCTGAGAGCAGAAAGCTTGATACTGTTGGTGATTGGACAAGAGGATAAATTAGATGTAAGTTGTCTCATGTTATTACATATATATATACACATGCACACACCCTTTGCTGTAATGTAACGTGTGCATAACGTCTGCAGATCTATGCAATGTACAGTGGGGTCTATGTTCTAAATAAAACTGTACTTAGTTGTTAGAGAAATGCTGTAATATTATGAAACAACTATTTTAATAATGGAGTTTGAATAACAGAAGTACCCAAATGAACACAGTCAGTACTAGAGTGTAAGGACAGGCATGAGAGTTTGTTCAGCTCACTTAAACATCGGAGATTCTGTTACACGAGGGCCAATCAACATCATAATATATCTGCCTGGCTGAACATGGTGGAAGTAAATAAATCACTGCCCAGGCTGAACTTTAGCTGTATAGATGAATACCCACTGGCAGAATCAGGTTAGGCTTAATGATCCTTCATAACTCGCAGTAAAGAATAGTGAGACAATTACACACAAAACTGTGTGTGCTACAAAAAGACGTGAGACTGAATTTGTTGCTGCTTTCAAAGAAAAATTCAAAGTCTCATCAATTAACTAACTGTGCATCTATTGTTTTATATATTATATACAAACATGCACACAGTGGTGAAAAAAGTATTCAGATCCCTTACTAAAGTAAAAGTATCAATACCACACTGTGAAATTACTCCACTGCAAGTAAAAGTCCTGCATTCAAAACTTACTGAAGTAAAACTACAAGTATCAGCATCAAAATGTACATCAAAAGTAAGAGTACTCTTTATGCAGAATGGACCCACTCAGATTGTTTTATATATTCCAAATATATTATTGAATTATTATTTTTGATGCATTTATTTAAGCAGCACTTGAATTTTGTCAAGATAGGGCTTATTTTAACCACTAAATATACTGCTATGAGGTTAAATAAAAAAATGTCCCTTCGCTTTAATGTGATCATGTTTTTTATGTTAAATTTTGATCTGAAAAGTAACTAAAGCTGGCAGCTAAATGTAGTTGAGTAAAAACTACAATAATAATTCATGTTATCTTCTTAAAATACTGTTATGGGCTTGAATTTCAACAAAAATGTCGAACCACTTTAAATTGATCATGTTTTTTATGTTAAATATTTATTTAAATTTACCTCAAAATGTTGTGGAGTAGAAGTATAAAGTTACATAAAATGGAAATACTCAAGTAAAGTACAAGTACCTAAACATTTTACTGAAGTACAGTACTTCAGTAAATGTAATTAATTACATTCCACAACTGGTACCAAAGTAGCCAAGAAAGGATTGGGTTGTATGTCAAAAGTTGTCTTCCAACAAGTTCTCACTGATCCTGCATAGAGCACTTCATTAAGTCAGAAACATAATTACCCTAATGCTCTGACACAATGATAAACCCTAACCCCATGATTGAAAGTCAATTGGGAATGTCATAGACAACTTGAAATGAAAAAAATGAAAATTTCAAGGTTTTGCACAGTGCTGTATGGTGGGAGATAGGTAAGGTAGATGGAAAAGTCATGTTGACTTTTAAAGACAATTCAGTTTAAAACATTTGAAAAAATAAACATTATGAACAGAATGTAAAGAGATAATAGCTTTTACATTATGTCAAAGACATCAATGTATTGTGCTGCTGAGATATCTACTGAAATAAGCAACAAGTTCTCCAACCTAAACGGCAGAAGAAGTCATCTGTCAGCACCACTCATTACGACATGCAGGTACATATTGCTGCTTGCGTTTCACAGCACATATGTACATTGTAAAAAAGGCTGGATTTATGTTGTAAAACCAGTGACCTAGGCCGAGAGCAAAAATCTTCCTGGTAAGGTGTTTAAACAGTTTAAACAGTAAATAAATGTACGTAAATGCCAGAAGTGAAGTACTTACAAGGGTCACGTGACAGCCACAAATTACGCAAAAAAAGTAAGTTATGTTCATAAACAAGATTCACGTAACTTCTGTAAACAACGTAACTTTGGTCAGAAATGGCTTGCTTTTGTTTTGTTCAACCCATTCACCACCCCAACCTCCAACCATAGATGGAAATCTGTCCTTTTAAATTCGCTTCGCCGTCAATTGCTACTACATCAGCAAGATGGCGACGGACGCATTGCAGCGGTCGGTGAAATACGTCAATATCGCTGTTTTTTTGCTGCCTGTACACATGACCTGTATTGATGTTTTTGGCGGGAGAACAGGCTGAAATTAGCATGCTAACCATGTATCACATGCCTGTCTAGTCTGTCATAGCAAGGTAAACACAAGTGTGATTCAGTGTGTCACAGCCAGCATTAACAATTATTATTAATTACACCTGTGTTTACCTGTTAAAATGGCCGCTGTGAAAAGGGCCTATAGTCAGTCCAACATGAGAGGACCAAGAAGTAAAGCTGCCCTGAGGACTTGTCATGTCAATCACCTGCTCCCGGTGAGAAAACACATTAGGTGGCAAAGACAAGAAAGCAAAAAAAATAAAAGAAGCAGAAAAAGAGTAAACATTGGTGTGACTTTCCACCACTGGAGACAGCTCTTGGCGTATAAAGAGAGGAGATTTGATGCTCAACTCACTCAAACTGCTTTAAGACTGGTAAATAACATCTAACGTTGGCTATCCACTTGATAATGTGCTTGAAGGGTTTCCCCCCGAGCACATTTGTTTTGAACTGTCTCCATCACAAGCAGCAGTTTTTCCCTTAGACTAGAAGACACCACTCTCATGCATGTGCACTAAATATGAAGCCAGAAGGCAGTTAGGTGAGAATAAAGACTGGGGGAAGATGTAAACACCTGGCTTGGTTATTTTTAAAGATCAAAAATGAAAGTGAGAGTTGGAGGTGAGTTTACCCCTTTTTCCTTGCTTCCAGTATTTATGTTAAGCAAATCGCCTCCTGGCTCTAGCTCACACAGTGGCCTACTTAGAACATAGGCATGACTCTTGGCAAGAAAGTGAAATAAAAATAAAGTTATAAAGTGCATAGAAAATAGAAACATGATGGAGTAATGGCAGAGAAACTGAGGCTTATCATACCAAAGACTAAAGAAAATGCTGTGTGTTTAATGGTTGCCTCTGTAATATTTCCAGTAGTTTACTGACTCAGTTGACCATAAGCATCTAGGGAATCATATTTCTCACTTAATCCCTACGGGCACATGGGAAGTGCTTGTTATATGGTACCATTTGTCATTGTTGCGAAATAGGAACCTCCTTTACTGAATTAACCACACGCATACACACACACTGTATATTCACATACTGACCCCATTTATCAAGGCCCTAATTACAGGCCACCCAGACTGCAGTCAATAGTATCGACTGGGACTGTAGGAGCTACAGTGTCTCTGAGCTCTTCAATGTCTTCTTTGTCTCTGAATAATACACAGCGGAGGAGAAAGAAGACATACAGTATGCATGTAATAATGTGATAGATGTCCAATAGCTAATTGAACCTACCCAGCAGAAAAGTGAGGAAGACTCTTGACGCTCCAGAATCACTAAATACTACACCGATAGAGCAATACACGAGGGAACCATCCATTGGCATATATTCAATATATACAAATGTTAACATCTCAGGACACGATGCATTTAAGTGGTCTGTTGATCGATTGCACATTTAGGCATGGATTACTGGGAGGTTCATAACAAGGACTGGGCATTTCAGCAGTGAGTCTGGGGAGTTTCCTCTGATTATGCTGCTTTATTTTCACTATGAGTTCAAAAATACAAACAACCACTAACTCTCCAAGGACTCATAAAGCCAACTTCCCACTATCTGTAGAAGACATGAAATAAAAATGCTTCAAAATAGTGGTTAAACCCGGAAATACAAATAAAATCGACTTTAAAATACACCTTAGCTGCAAAGTTAGTGTAAAAGCTAATTGACATCTTGATGTTCATCCATGTTTCCATGTAAAATATGTTATCCTGTACTCTTGGTGATGTGCTACAGTAACTACTCGCAAGGCTAGTTAAACTACTGTAGCCACTCGAAGCTAACTGCTAAGCAAGCCAAGATAGTGCTTATCAATAACATTATTTTCTGGCCTTTGTCTTTGTGCTTTGTGTTTTGGATTGTATATTTAGTAGTTTTATTCAACAAAAAGCTCCCTGAGCTAACAAGCTTGCTAGCTGCTAACTGTCATTTGCCAGCTTATCAAATTTGTTGCTCCAGGACAATAAGCTCACACAGCTTATTAAAAACACATATTTGTGTTATTCTCATTCCTGTCTGTTTAATATTGTTCTTTTGCAGAGCAGTTTATACTCCTACAGTGGAGGGATAATTAAAAATGAATACTCAACTAGCATCACTGTATCCTACATCGGACAACTTTTGGCTAACATTCTATCAAAATTCACATTAATTACGATTATAAATGATCATGTTATGTTTCCAATTAATTAAGTGGTGTGAAACTAGAGGCTTACTTCTTATCTTTTGAAACTGTATACCCTTATAACCATGTACATTAGCCTTGGGTTTACCAGAGTCAGCAAAAGGACGCTAACGCTGGCGAATCAGCTGTGTGCTATCTGAATCCCAAATTGGACACCTGGATCTCTTCACTGTACAACAATGGGGGCTGATGATTTTTTTTAGGGGAAATTGGTTGTTTCTGGGTAAGCCACATAAAAAACAATCATCGTTACCAACACGAAAGCTGAGTGTAGCCCAAGTGAGTTACTTTCATATTGTAATTAGACATGTAATTGCAGATGTGTCCGATCAGGGATAAAAACATTGAACGGTGTCCGATGGAAGACAGTTACAGTTATAATAGGTACGATAGCTTCCTACATGTTGAACTTTTCCCACAAGCACTCTGTCAAACACTTTCTTATTGGTCAATAGTGGAAATATTTAACATAAAAAATGAAAAATTAAATCCAATAATTGTGGCAATTTCATTAAAGTGAATTAATTTTGCCTGAAAATATAGCTGTTTGAATTGCTCATGTGAATAGGCCTTTTTGTGGAGCTTCTAAGGGAACTTAGACAGACCTACTCTATAAGGCCTTTGTCTATGAAAATAAGAACTATGATCCCATTTATATAACGTAATCATTTGTCCTGTCTTTTAAATGCCACAGAAGCATCATGGGTCTTTTTAAGCAAGGTTTTAAGTTAGGTTTGGTTCCTGAGCCGGCAAAGGGACATGTTGTTTCCAGGCAAGTATTTAATGTTTTTGTCATCTTGTATAGCCAGACTTATCTCAAGAGCACTTTGTCAGTACGAGAAAAAGGTCTCTAGCAGGCGGTGAAGGAAGAAGTATTCAGATCCCTTACTTTTGTAAAAAATAATAATAAGTAATTATACCACACCGTGAAATTACTCCACTACAAGTAAAAGTCCTGCATTCAAAACTTACTGAAGTAAAAGTGCAAAAGTATCAGCATCAAAATGTAATTAAAGTATCAAAAGTAAAAGTACTTGTTTTGCAGAATGGAGCCACTCAGATTGTTTTATATATTCCAAATATATTATTGGATTATTATTAGTGATGCATTTATGTAAGCAGTGTTTGAATTCACTCAAGGTAAGGCTCATTTTAATTACTTAATATATTGCTATGAGGTTTCATTTAAAAAATGTCAAATCACTTGATCATGTTTTTTATGTTAAATCTCGACCTGAAAATTTACTAAAGCTGGCAGCTAAATGTACTCGAGTAAAAAGTACAATATTTTCCTAAAATGTAGTGAAGTAGAAGTATAAAGTTACATAAAATGGAAATACTCAAGTAAAGTACAAGTACCTAAGTTATATTCCACCACTGCTAGCAGTTTTTTTAGCACGTTTTTTTTACACCAACAACTGTCTTAGGAGGTGTCAAGCTGAGGGTGCAACACTGGTACTCCTCCAAAATAGATAGCGGAGATAGTGGAAGGGGAGGAGAGGTGGCCATTGGCAGGCTTATGCCAACAGTCTACATCTGGTGATCCGGACTACTGTTTCAGTAAGTAATGGTGTGTGTAAGGTGTGGTTTCAACATAAGTCCACACGGAAGAAGAGTCTAGACATGGGTAGCTTAAGGTAGGAGTTTTTTAAAAACTCACAAAAGGGATTTCAAAACTGTAAACACTAATCAAAATATCTAAAAGTAATCCACAAGAAGACTGTGTCAGTGCTGGAGTGACCGACACAGGAACAATTTATTTTTCTATAAATATAATTCTAATTTAATTTCTATGAGCATTCAGCTCAGAAATATATGTCCAGTGCATATGGCGAGGAACGGCTAGAGACTCTCTCTGTGCCAGGAGCCATGATTAATGCACGCAGACTGGACCAGCGTAGGGTCCCTCCTTGTTATCCCAAGGGAGGTAGCCTAGTTCTGGTGGGGACAGTGAGAGGGAGAGAGAGAGAGAGAGAGAGAGAGATTTGAAACATCATATTTCTTTAGATCTCCCTTACAGATGCAAAACCACAGACACTCACACACAGGTGCAAGCACAAATCAGATCAAAGCAACACAAACTGTAATCACATACTGTAAATAACTTAGTCTGATATCGTAGCCAAGTTGTGGTCTATATCCATGTGATCATAATTTAAGTAGCACATCTAGAGCTTTGGTCAGTCATTTGATGTATCTGTGCATGTAAATGCATAGACTGGTTTTGGTGTTTTGCATTAAATTTCACAGAGAGAAACAAAATCAGAGAAACAACTTTTTCTGACTGTAAGAGGCAGCTTTACTTAAATTCAATAGACACCAAAGCCAACTAGTATTAGCATGATCTAATCATCACATCATGTAACTCACTATGTCAAACTACATATTTTTAAGGCTACCAAAGTTAACACAATAATTATGTGGTTATGGGAAATTTGTTTTGATGTCTCTAAATGTTTTGACTTATTAACCCTTGGAACGCCCAAATTTGCCAGCAGATTTGTAAAATATATTTTAGTATTGTTGGAATGGTGGGTCTGACAACAAAAACAACTACTTTGATAACCTATTCTAGCCAGTGGTGGAAGAAGTATTCAAATCCTTTACTTCAGTAAAAGTATTAGTACCACACTGTGAAATGACTCCACTAAAAGTAGAAGTCCGGCATTCAAAACTTACTTAAGTAAAAGTATGTAAGTATCAGCATCAAGATGTTCTTACAGTTTCAAAAGTAAAAGTACTCGTTATGCAGAATGGGCCCACTCAGATTGTTTTATATGTTCTATATAAATTACTAGATTATTATTTCTGGTGCATTTATGTAAGCAGCGTTTTACTGCTTACATAAATGCTTACTTTATACTATTATGTGGTTTAATTTATAAACATGTGTAATCACTTTAAATTGATCATGTTTTTATGTTAAGCTGTCAGCTAAATGTAGTGGAGTAAAAAATACAATATTTGAATGTGGAAATACTCAGGTAAAGTACAAGTACCTCAAACTTGTACTTAAGTACAGTACTTGAGTTACATTCCACCACTGCACCGTGGTAAATCTAGTCTTAAATACCCTATTCTAGCCAAGCACATAGCAAATGTAGACAGGCCTGAAACAACTAGCTTGTGGCAAGATAATTGACATTGTCGGGAATGAGGGTTTGCATGAAGTAACCACTATTATATCAAAGGTAAACTTCACACGAACACAATCACAGTTGCCTTGGGGCGGCGGAACATTAGTTAGACCACCAGCAGTTCAAAGTAATAGTTACTGACTATAACTCCAGTTCTGTGAATACATATGTTGCCTTCGAACTACTGTGGTGTTAATTGATTTCCAACAACAAATCTACATACATTTGCATTAATATTGATTTGTCCACTCCTATGTTGATAAGAGTAAGTCCCTTTAAAAGTACATACAATTGGAACAGAAAAAAGTATATGTGTATGTATTTCAATTAGTTCAAATTCCTTATCATTTTTTAGGTTAACTATGGCCCCGTTTACACGAAGACGCTTGCGGGTAAAAACGACAAAATATTTTATCGGAAGTGCCTTTCGTTTAAACGGTGACGGCGTTTTGGGGGCTACGGCAGACGCAAAAATCTGAAACCACCTTCCAAAGTGGAAAAGTTAAATACGCTCCGCCGTAGCGTGTCCGCCTACACTGACAAGACGCAAAACTCTGCTCAGATCTGCTCACGTCACGTATGTGTTTACGTCACATACATGCTCCAGTACAGGGAAATAAACAAACGTGGGATGACGCCTGGATTCCACTGGATGCGTAACGGCTGCAGATCCGTCGTCGGAGCCGTTACGCACCCATTATAATCAATGTGTGAGATTCCACCGACTGCAGATCCACTGCGTAATGAGTCCGACGACGCATGGCCATCCGACAGCCCTCGCAACACTTGCGCAGAGCTTCTATTTTTGTCGGACGACGGAGCACGACGCATAAATTCAGCACAGAACAGATCGTTCGGGACAGGAAATCTTGCACAGACACAAAATAAAACACCGGTATATTTTCAAAATAAAATACCTCGGGTTCGCTAACGAGGTCGGCCGGCTCGTTAACAAGCCGGCCGACCTCGTTAGCGCTCGTTAAGACGGAGTCGCTGGATTTGTCTCCAGTCATTAACGAGGAGATGTTGATTATCTTCCAGTTATATCAATTGATTAGGCGTGAATTTGCGAGATCTCGTGCGTCCTCGGGACTCTGCTGTCCGCAACAGCTCCGACACAGACGGATCCGGTTGGTGTTGACGGACTGCGTAGATACGCAGCCGTTGCGGACAGACCCCTGTCGGAGTCGTTACGCATCCAGTGGAATCCCGGCGTTATTTCCATGCGTCGGACCTTCAAGCTGCCCTGACAGCTCTAATAAACTTACAGGAGTCTTTCCACCAAATGTACAGGATATGTAGAGATACAGAGAAGGATCTGTAATTACCTCTATCACATTTTGGATGCAGCAATTCGTCGGAGGCGAGCTTACTGATACTGATTGCAGGGTGTTGGGTAAATGGATGATTAATAAGGTATTATATTTAGAAGTGGACTCCTTGAACACAGGAGACAGGACAGCTATAGTTCACAAGTTGGATGCCTCAGAGGAGGTTCTAACCCATTTATACTGACCTTATTTAGCTGAGAATGCTGGAAAGTGTTAAAACAATATTTGTTAAACCGCGCGCGCATGTGTGTGTGTGTGTGTGTGTTGAGAGTTGGAAGTATTATCCCACAAGGGTCAGAGCTGCTGGAGTGTTGACCTAACTAACAATCATTTTCTGGCTTTGAACTTAATTACATGATGAGGAGCAGCTGTGTTGTCAATTTAAGTTTGAAAGTCTATCCCAAAATCCAGGCTGATTCATGGTCACACTTCAGGCACAAGGGGTAGGTTCCTGAAACGCTTGAATGGTTGTCCCCACCAATGATGCCATCAAGCTGGAATTTGGTATTTTTTTTTCTGATATGTAGATTTGAAGATTACTGACTTTCTTTTCTGATCGCCATCTTTGCTTGTGTGGGTTTAAGTGAGTGTTGAAGTGAATGATCTTGTCGACAGATAGTTCTTTGACAGGGGTGGACAGAAAGGCATTATTTTTACTGCAATACATTTGTATGATGGTTTTAAACTACTTGGTACTCTGTATTCAACATGTCAAAATTATTAAAATTGTCAAAATTATTATTGTATTATTGACAAGCTCTGACATTAACAGGTTTTTTTAAATTGAACTTTTCTTCGTTTTGGTGTTGTTTATTTCACACTGCAGCCTCCTCTGCTCTTTGTTTCAGGGCTGATCTCCTACACACACACACACACACACACACACACACACACACACACACACACAAACATTTTTTGCCCCAAACATCTTACAATGCAGGGAAATCGATTTTGAACAGGGGTGGGTGTTGGGGCCTCTGTATTTCTTAAACCCTGCATAATGCCCTGTCCCATTCAGTGATATTCTAGTCCTTTTAACAATTATCATGGGTTTCTTTGCAAAAGAAGTGACAGGAAGATATTCAAAGATGTGCTTATAGTTTTGTAAATATCTATAAATATAAATTAAGAAATGCCTATCTATTGAAAGCAGTATCTTCACGTTGTAATGATTAGGGGGAGGTAATAAAATGAACTACAGCTTTATTTTGAAATTGTGAAGGTACAAAGGACATATATTAAAGCTAATTTATTATTGATACCATTAGGAGCTTCTTGGTGACCATTTAGGTAGAAGGAGCACAGAACCAATCATCACATTTTAGACTGTATATACCAAATGTACATCTTAGTAGGCCCACTGGGAAATAACACCACCCCAGCAACAACAGTTACTGTGGTTGAAATGAAAAATGTACTGCCCTCACTGGGACAGAAGCTCTTTTAGCAAGGACAAGGACTGTTATTTTCATTCCTCCGTCAAAGCAATTCAACAAAGAGAAAGCACGAGGAACATTCATTAAATTAGCATTCGAGAGAGCTGACCTTATTCTTTATGTAAATAGTTTACAGCCTCAATATTTAGCTGAACCATGTATCTTTATTCTTGACTCACTTGAGCATCCTTTCTTTTTTATTATATTAAGGGTTATGTTTTGACTAGAAAGGCCACGGACATACCCTATCTGTCAATGTTTACATAAATGAAAAATATTTTGCCCCGTGATTTGTATCTCCTCCAACACTTGTTAGGTTCTTCCTGAGTTTAGCCTACACCCTTCAGTTTCAGGAAAATCAGGCCAGTAGTTATTCCATAATTCTGCTGACAAACAAACCAAGCTGAAAATCTCGGTTAGACACAAGGGAATTAGTCTCTTCCAAGGCTGAATAATAAATGCAAAAGAACACAGCAAAGTGTTAAATCTACTATACTATTAGTACAAAATAACACATAAACACACAACCAAAGGTGGAGATGGTTCCTGTGAGGAAGTAAATCTTCATGATGATGCTTTAGAGACACATAACTGAATAAGAACCCCCCTATTGACTTTAAGTGATACACTCAAACACTCATGTTTTTATTTTGTATTGGAAAATGTGTTGTCAGCTCTTTGCTGTTATTTAAATAGCTGCATACAGAGTTGTTTATGGACAAGGTTGCATGTTTTTGTGAACAACTGCAATGATTTCTGCTGAGTCTAGTCAAAGTTAAGTATCCTTGTAGAGGTTATTAACCTTGATCTGTACACAATGGACTAATGCTTGGATGTGGTAGAGGTGTCTGAGTAGATGAATATACCAAAACACTAAAAATCAGCTAACAGGTTAGCTGGCAGGTTACGGACCTTAGCAGCTGTTAAGGTAAAAGGGGTGTGAGTGGTAATGGTTAAAACATAACGCAAATAATGCCCATCTCATCATGCTTTTCCCTATGTTTTTGGCACAGTATTAAGGTACATAATACATGTTTTGGCAGTGTCAGAATCCACATTCAAGATGTGGTTCTGTATATAAAGCGTAAGGTGAGCCAGTACCTGGCCTGGGTAGAAGGCTATATTATTTGAAATAGAAGCGTATCTGTGACCTGAGTTGAAATACTTAGGACTTAAGGCTAGGAAGTAACCTACCAACTTGATTATCTATAACAGTAACGATCAATTAATCGATTGATCACTATGTTTTTATACATACTCCAGTATGTAAAAAACATGTGTACATGGGTGAAATAAAAGATATATATACAGTACTATGCCAAAGCCTGTTTCATAATCTATGCTTTTATTTTAAAAGGACAAAAAGAGACTTGATCCTGTCGAGCGTCAAACTAACGCAAGTGAGGTGATACTGTAACGATAACATCAAGGAGTTCAATGTTTTATGTTTTGCCCCTGAAGAGGCATGAGGTTTATTTTCACAGTAATCTTGCATATTTAAGTGTGTTTTGTGTTTAAATAAGTTTTGGATCAAATTAAACAGTATTCATGCTAGCAAGGTTTGATACAGTAAGCTAGTTTTGCTCAAATTAATACTCTTGTATTTCTGTGTGTTTTATAATTGTTATTGCAACTTTCAGTTTGCAAACTGTAGCTTTATCCAACTTAATTCTCAGCTCACTGGCTTATTCACGTACTGCCGCAGAACTGAACGCCCGACCGTGTTTCAGTTCAGTGAGTACTGATACACAGTAATAGATCAAATTAAAACTAAAAAATACACAGATCGATTCAAAATTCCACATGATGGACCAAGTTCTTATCGATCATCGATTCATTATTCACATCCTTACTTAGGACTGTACTTGTTAGGATCCCAGTCTGTCCAGTAATTTCCCTTATGTCTTTCTGTCTGTGGGTGTGCCTGTGTGTGTGTTTGTGTGTGTGTGTGTGTGTGTGTGTGTGTGGGTGTGTGTGTGTGTGTGTGTGTGTGTGTGCGCGTTTGACTCCTCCAAGTTATTCCCCGCCTTCGCTCATCAGGGCACCTGAGCCAGGCACTTAGCTGTCTCCACTCATCATTCATTACCTGCCATACTTAAACCCTGTGGTTCCAGTGCTCCAGTGCCAGACCATTCCATGTCGTGATCCGTAAATTGTGCTGCAGCCACTCTCTGTGACAAGTTTGTCAGTTGTTTTGATGCGTAACTCTAACCATCAGTTTTTCTCACCCGTTCAGGACCTCCTGTTGTCCCAGGCTCGCTTTTGTTGTCCGCCTTTGTGGCGGCTTTGAGTATTCTTGTTTCTTGTTGTAAATAAATTTTCTTTTGCTTGCATCAGATTTCTCTGCGTCCTGCGCTAGTTATGAACCAAACCGTAACAGTACTTTAGTTGCCCATAACAGGGCACTGCATTATAGGCTAAAGTCAGAGAACCCCTAAGCGCAGAAAATTACATAAAAATTGTAACATAAGAGATTGACACAGTTTTTACTCAGAACTGTTCGTGTATGAATAAACCTTCTACTAATCTTCTAACTAAACCATTGGCACTGACTGAATCAGTAGTTTTTAGCAGCTGAGCTCCTCTCAAAAGTTTATACATTACTTCCTTAAAAGACAGCAAGAGCCACATACACAATCATAATCTGACAATTTTTAAATAGTAGGTGACTGAGCTTTTAAACTTGTCGTGAACAGACACATGATAGCTTGATGAAAAAGGGACTGAAGTGATTTGGATCAGTAAAGTTGTTCCTGATTTCCATCTTTAATTTAAATCTGGACCTATTTTTAGGTAGGTTAATCCCCCTGTTCAGAGAAGCATATAGAGCCTTAACCTGCATTCAGGAAGCATATATACTGCTGCTACCAAGCCCCCTCCTTTAACCAATTTCCATTACACTCTTTTTCAGTGTGTGCCAGCTTTATAAAAGACTGTTACTGTGTACGGTTGACAAAATAGTTACAATGTTAACTATCTTGTCCGAATAAACAGAATAGTCTGAGTTCATCTTAGGTGGATTTTTATCCCTGTTGAGTGGTATCTCATTAGCTACACTTGATGAAAATGTTATCAGTTGAATATTGAGAAGGAAATCTTGCTCATAGCACCCGTCAACTATACAATTTTTACATGAATTCTAATTATTTTGTCATTCTATAAGCTGATTATTGTGACCATGTCATAGTCTGCTCCAGCCTTTCCCCATGGACTCAGTAATTTTCCACTGCTCTACTCTCACCACACCCATTGACTGATTACCACACCCACTCTCAGTCACTGATCACACACCTGCTTCCACTCACTGATCACACACACCTGCTCACACTCACTAATCACACACCTGCCCTCACTCACCAATCAGCCCCTCCTGCCTGCTCAGTATATATTCTCCAGCCTCACACTCACTCAGTGCCAGATTGTTCTTTGCCATGCGAGACTTTCCAGCGTTCATCTGCCTGTCTTCCCGGTTCAGACCCTGCCTGACTTCGACCTGCCTGTTCTGCCTGCCGCCTGGTAAATTACCTCTACCCTTTGTTCCTGACTACGAGTTCTGCCTGCCCCCCTTCGGATTGTTTGCCTGGACTGCCTGCCTTCTGGTTTATGAACTTTTGCCCGTCCTGACCAAGCCACCTGCCAAGCCATTGAACTGTGTGTTTGCCGGATTGCAGTTAATAAAACCATTAACTGACCTTCGTTTCTGGGCCTTGTTTGTACTGCATTTGGGTTCACACAATACTCGTTACAGACCATGCTTATAAACTCATCATAGTGTCCACTGACCCTTTCCGAAAACCGGAAAAGAAGATCCCAAACACACCAGACTCACTCACATCCTGACTCTATAAGACTGAAGAACTATGAGGAATTCCCTCACAGGAGGATCTAACTTTCTTACTGAGTTACTCAGTGCAACAATGATGTAGATTTATCCAAGTGAATAATGGAGTATAGACAGTGTCGCTGTATCTCTGTCAAACCAACCCCAGTCGTATGTCAGTGTAGATCTGGGTCACTACCCCCAAGTGTTTCCTACTGCTTTCATTAAACATTAACAGTGTCTAAGTATATTTCTATGTCTCTGCCTCTTGAAACCACAGATGAGTTCCACTTGGAGGGGAAATTAGATACAAGTTGATTGATATATCCCCTTCCCCCTGTTAAGACAGCATTTTACAGTGTTTTTTTTTATTGTTTCAGCAGATTCTGGCCAAACTGAAGAAAGGACATGGGATTTAAACTGGCATTGATACTGCTGGTCTAATAGAACTACACATGTATGCAACTGCAAACATGCTGCAACATTTTAGTCAGTTGCTTACTTTTTGAAAACCTACCATGGTACCTAGGTAACAAATGGAAATATTTACTTAGAAATGTAGGATCAATGATGCAAAGGAGTAAAAGAAGATACAGTGATAAAATTTAAGGAAATGGATAAAAGTTGGTATCTCACCGAGGTTACATATTGTATTTCCCGGCACAGTTTTGTCTCCCGGGGAAAGTCGGCAAGATCCAGGAAGTTGTCCACCACCACTTGACCAATCAAGTCATGGCGAGAGAACCTGTCAAAGTCGTAGACGCTGAAGTGCAGTTTACGGCTCGTCAGCTCGGTGTACGCCACAGGAAACAGAAACACCTCATCAAACACTGGTTTGAGTGTCTTGCGATGCACCTTGGTCTGGTGCTTGGTTTTGCGGTCAGGCAGCAGGTAGATCTTGACGTAAGGATCAGAGGTCCCTGAGAAGTCCTTGGCGGGAAGGTCCTGGGCCTTGTGGATCTTCACGATCAGCTGCTCCAGGTCAAAGTCAAACTTCAGGACGAACAGGAGACGCCCACAGCTGTCGGTGCGACGACCATCTTCAGCGTCCAGCGATCGCTGCTTGTAGAGTTCTGGTTTGATTCGGCCCAAACCAGACAGTGACTCTTGGCGCTGGAACTGAGCAGGGTTGAAATCTGGATTGGACAAGTTCATCTGACGACGGATGGAGTTGTGCCTGTAACAAAGTGGAGTTAGACCCATATTAACATTCAAACCATTTTGACTGACTATACTTCTTTGTTGAGTCTTTGTTGCTGTGAGGCAACAGCTGAAGCGTGTTGTGTTTCCTTAAGCCTGATGTTTTATATGCTGTCAGCTTTGTGAAAAGGATTCTCTGAACTCAGAGATCTAGGTCTCTGTGGCTGTGTAACTGTGTGAGTTTGTGTTTAATCTGACAAAAAGGAAAAGTTGAACAGTTGCTTTGTGGATGAACGTGTACCTACCGTACAGATGAGGTAGGCTCAGTAATCTGTCTCTGGACCCTGTCCCTTGCCAGAGTGTGGACCTGGTTTTTCTCCACCTTGGTCTGGGCCTCCAGTGGGATGTCGGGTGACGTGTGGCTTATCTTTAGGCCTGACTCTGGGACAATCACAGCCGAGAGGGGTCCTGAAGGCTCCTTCACACAGCCATCCTCGCTGTACTCCCTTTCCTCCCCGTCCACCTATAAAGCAGACAGTGTTTACAGTGACACCTCAGTTTACAGTTACATCCTTAAAAAAATTCTAATTTAGGATGGGAAACTGGGTTGGGTGTCTTGAGGAGTTGAAAAAAACTAACAACATAACAAAAAAAAGTCAAATATAATTTTGACAGGGTTGCTATATTCTGCTTTTCTGGCTAATGCTATAAGGCGCTCAGCTTCTGTGAAAGTTACAGCAATGCATCATATTTACACAGTATGTGACTATTGCATATTTATGCAATAGTCACATACTGTGTAAATATGATGGACAAAGTCACTGTGATGTCAGCAACTGGTTTGTGGACATATTGTGTTTTTGTAACCAACGCATGCGCAGCACAGATTGGGAGCCGAGACGACACTTTCATCAGCTAACGCCATTTCTAGTTAGCTCGCTTGGTTAGCTAGGGGCGAACAAACAGCCATCTCAATAGAGTGTCTTTCAGTCCAACCAAACACTGAACAAGACATTTTTAAGTGACCAGAATGTTCCAGTTACATTTGATCAAGTCAAAGACACTCTGAAAGGGTAAAAGTTCGAAGACCAATAGACACAGTGTACTGGGGTAGCAACGTGTCAACCTGTCAAGGTAGCCCCACCCTAAAGCATACCTTGCTTTATCATCTAATTTTACACTACATGGGACCATCATTTACAAAATAACCATCATGCTGTGTTGAAAAAGAGTTCAAACTTGTGATTGAGATCAAAAACTAATTTGGAGAATGTTTACTGAGATAATAAATTAAACGATAAATAGGTAATTTTGCAATTGGACTTTCACCTCCTGCTGGCCATTAGAAAAAATACATGTCAAAGGCACTTCTGCATTGGCTTCACTTTTCACTTCGCAATAATGGCTATAAAAAGTGGCCTCTACGACCTATAGTCTAGCTCACCATGCCATTTAGATATTGATTGTGCCTTTTGGACTGGCAATCTGCTGGACTTAATGAGTGGAGCTGAAATGGGTACACTGTGGTTGTTAATATAGCAGCCCATTTCATAAGCTGACAGTAGCCTCCTGAACCTACTAGAGCAGGACCCTTGTAATCCATATGATAGCCATGCGATAGCTCTCAAACTGGGTGTTAAAAATTATGATTCGTACAAAAGAGATGGAGGTGGTATCAGGTGGAAGCTGTTGTTGAATTAGTTTGTGACGGTCCCCATTCGGAAAGAAAACATATAACAATTTTAAATAGTATGGATTATACTTTTATCTTTGCTCAGTTTACATTAGGAAATTAAAGATGTTGATTGAATCTGAGCTTCTCCTCCTTACCTCTGTGAGGACGGGCTGTTGGTCTCCTCCCAGGAAGTGCGCCCCCTTGAGAACATCTGGGAGGAAGCGACCACTCAGTGGCACCCAGCATAACTTCCATGAAACAAAGAGGGAGACACTGAAGAGAGCCAAACCACAGGTGGTCACCAGCAGGGACAACAGGCTCACCGATACATCTAGAGATGGAAGAGAGAGAGAGAGAGAGAGAAGGACTCAGACTCAGTGAACAGTGAACACAGCTTTGCCTGTGAAAAACGCTGGCACAGACAAACCTGGCTCCCCAGGGAGGACAGACTGTGTTTATTCAGAATGCTAAATGAGAAGGAAAAACTATCACATTTTCTCAATATAGGCTAAAGTTCAAGAAAAAAACAAAAGTAAATTTCAAAAGATTCATTGGATGCATGTGACCCAGGATGTTATAAAGTGCATACGATCAAATTCAAATCATTAAAACCGGAAACAATTCTCTACATGAAATTCATTGTGCTGTCACTGCCTCATCCAGTCTGCTTTCACATTGCTCTTCCTGCATACAGAACGTGCCCTCTCTAAAGAAAGTCTAAAAGTTATTTTAAACACACAAGGTGGAGTTCCAGTCAGGACGAAAGTATTTTTACTATACGTACCACAGCAATCAGTTCTTGAACCCGGAAGTAAGTTAGCATTTCAGCGCCATGGGGTCTAACCTCTCAAACTCAATGCAGATTTTGAATTGTTTTTTTGGTTAGATGCCTGAAATAAGGTATGTGGTTAACACAAGCTGAAGAGATGTTCACTTTTGTTTTGTTGTACGTCAAAAAATATGTTAGTAAACACCCTCACTTGTGAATTTTGGAGTTTTTACGTGTCCTTAAAAGGCATTCGCTAACAAGTGGCTAAATGAGACTACAGTAGATGTCGGGGACATCTAACGTCATCACAACGGACACGGACGGGAACTCTCTCACTAGTCCGCCTCACAGCCTCTAGTCCTGTTTTTCAGTGCTCATGCAAACTCTTCTAGATTGTTAATTATGTTAAAAAAAATGTATTAGGCTACGAATTTGCCAGCTTGTCGGAGACCATCTGAAACATAATGGTAGTGACATTCAAGTATATATCATCGGCTTTTTACTTCAGTCAGCTGCATAAATGCGTCAGCAACGGAAACTTGTTTGTCCCAGAGCTTATTTTCTGCAGTGATCCAAAATCCAATGCAAAAATCCCATAGGGGAATTCTCAATAGACCCCATCGAGATGCTAGGCCAGGTTGGCCTACAAAAATATGTGACGTTGTTTGCTCTCTATATTGTACTTTTTTTAAAAGCTAGGTAGCTAGCTAGCTATGCAGGAAGATGCCTTTCCTATTCTTAATCCCTGAGAGTAAAAGAGTTACAGAGAGAGAGGATTCTGCTCGCTGTATCTTTCTCAACCGCCGCTTTCTTCCAGTTCTCTTTTTCTTTGTTGCTAGTCATCCTGAATCAGACTCAACAGAGAGAAAGCATGTCTGAAGCTTTTTTAAGCCATTGGACTGAGTGTCCTTGTTTGCTATGATGCAGACTCCATGATACACTGACAATATCAGGGATACTTTGAGCAATGTCCAAGGTGGCTCACAAATATCCTCCAAGTTTTAACAGCTGTTAGGTGTCTTTTTTTTTTTTTTTTTGGAAGTGTTTTCCTTGATTATTTGTCTCTCCTGCTGAGAGAGCTGAGAGCATCTCTCAATGGGACAGCAGAGAGATGTGTATGAGTTCATTTATGGATGCAATTAGAGTCCAGTCCTTGAGTTCAAAGGAAAATCATTTTCCAGTCCCTATTATAAAACTACAGAGGACCCAGATTCACTTAGAAACTGAATGAAGAGAATTATGCATATTTATTATAACTTCTGTATTCTTTTTATACTATCTCTGGGTTTTGTTTTCTCACCAACTAGACTCACTTATATGCATTAACCCTCCATATTGCATACTATCTAAAAAAAAAAACCTGATAGTTTTTATTACCTTTCATGAAAATGTCTAAACATTCTACTTAAATTTATTTAATGTAGGGGTGGGCGATATGGCCCTAAAAGATTATCACGATATTTCAGAGTATTATCGCGATAACGATATTCTTGACGATATCAAAAATACTGAAAAATATATAGAAAATTATTTTTTAGTCCATATAAATAAATAAAAATTGTACAACAAAATCAAAATCAATCATAAATCTAAATGTAGTGTAAATTGCAAATCCCAACAGTTGCCAAATACAAAAAAAATTACTTACTCGAGTATTAGCGAATAATAATAAAAAATAACCTTCTAGGGGGTCCGGTACGGAGCCCCCCAGGGGACACGGGGGGAAAAAAAAGATGGGTGAAAAAAAAAAAAAAATGATGGGTGAAAAAAAAAAAAAAGGACGGACTTTTGCGAGATCCCGAGTTACTTTTGCGAGATCCCGAGATAGTTTTGCGAGATCCCGAGTTAGTTTTGCGAGATCCCGAGATACTTTTGCGAGATCCCGAGATACTTTTGCGAGATCCCGAGATACTGACGAAAGAAGAGGAGCAATGGAGGAGCGATATTCGCCTATTTTCCGGCCTTCTAACTGGAATAGCGTCACGAAAACCGCACCAATTTGCCCCAGGATGGTTTTATTTTGTACAGAAAACTAAGACTGACATTTCACAGGCTTGATCAACTCCCCAAAATCAGCGAGTCTGGCGAAAGATTAAAGTAACCGGGCCGAATATATGTCCTAGTGCCCAACGGCAGCCAGAGTGCTTAGGGACCGTCGCAAAAGTGCAACGTCTTTCTTTTCTATTTTTAATAACTCACTGGAAATTCATCTAATAAACACCAAACGACTTCTGATGTGTTCATGAACTCACTGTGGAGTTCCCACACCCTTTATTTTCAATACACACCTTTTCAATTCCTTTTATTCAGTGTGTACAATATTTAAGCCTTTTATTTTGTAATAGCTCTCTTGTTTTTATAGATAGCCTATCAACACCAAACCACTTCTGATGTGTTCATGAATTCATTGTGGATTCCCCACATCCTTTATTGTCATTAAAAACTCTTTCAATTTTTTTAAAAGGCATAAGTAATCAGTATATATAATTATTTCACATCTTAGGCTTTTCTTTTGTAATAGCTCACTTGATTTTATAGATATCAACACTAAACCACTTCTGATGTGTTCATGAACTCATTGTGGATTTCCCACAACCCTTTATTTTCAATAAACCCCCTTTTTTAAAGGCACAAGTAATATGTGTGTATAGTTCTTTCATATATAAGGCCTTTCTTATTTGATAGCTGTTTGAATCAGTCACAACCCTTTAGTTTCAAGCAAAACCTTTACAAGTTGTTTAGATATAAGGAGCAATAAGCGTGTATATTCTATTCATACTTAAGGCTTTTATTTTTTAATAACTCACTTGTTTTTCTACATATCGACTTCAAAACACTTCTGATGTGTTCATGAACTCACTATGAAGCTTCCACAGCTTCTTGCTTTCCTTTAAAACCCTTACAAGATTCTTAGACATCATTCATTTCTTTACATTTCTCATTTTTTATTTTGACTTCACTGTTCTTTTTCTTCAAAATTGCTGCTGTTAATTCAGGTCAAGCATGCAAATTGTCATTCAAGCATGACACATACAACCTTTCAGGTAGTTTAGCATTAATTGCAAGCTGTTAAAGCAAAGTGAATAAGCAAAAATATGATTACTACAGCCACAAGTATGCATCTGTACTTGACCATCAGCTCGTGATGCTTTCCAAAACAGAAAATCGAGAACAACTATAGCAAGCAATAGTGAGGAGTTAAAATACTAAGAGCAGTCTTTGTCTTTTGTTGAACATAGTCATATATAAATTGGGCTGCACAGTAATTAAATACGTAAATTACATTTTTATTCATTGTCTTACAGATGTCTTATGATTGGTGACACACTGGAAGGAATGGTATCTGAAATTTAAAGTGTTTGTTTTACGACAATAAAGGATGTGGGGAATCCACAATGAATTCATGAACACATCAGAAGTGGTTTGGTGTTGATAGGCTATCTATAAAAACAAGAGAGCTATTACAAAATAAAAGGCTTAAATATTGTACACACTGAATAAAAGGAATTGAAAAGGTGTGTATTGAAAATAAAGGGTGTGGGAAGTCCACAGTGAGTTCATGAACACATCAGAAGTCGTTTGATGTTTATTAGATGAATTTCCAGTGAGTTATTAAAAATAGAAAAGAAAGACGTTGCACTTTTGCGACGGTCCCTAAGCACTCTGGCTGCCGTTGGGCACTAGGACATATATTCGGCCCGGTTACTTTAATCTTTCGCCAGACTCGCTGATTTTGGGGAGTTGATCAAGCCTGTGAAATGTCAGTCTTAGTTTTCTGTACAAAATAAAACCATCCTGGGGCAAATTGGTGCGGTTTTCGTGACGCTATTCCAGTTAGAAGGCCGGAAAATAGGCGAATATCGCTCCTCCATTGCTCCTCTTCTTTCATCAGTATCTCGGGATCTCGCAAAAGTATCTCGGGATCTCGCAAAAGTATCTCGGGATCTCGCAAAACTAACTCGGGATCTCGCAAAACTATCTCGGGATCTCGCAAAAGTAACTCGGGATCTCGCAAAAGTCCGTCCTTTTTTTTTTTTCACCCATCATTTTTTTTTTTTTTCACCCATCTTTTTTTTTTTCCCGTGTCCCCTGGGGGGCTCCGTAGTCCGGGGCCCCCTGGGAGAAAATTTTGTACATTTTATAGTACAATGTGATCAATCTCGTCCACTTTGAGAGCTAAATGTGAGCAAACACCTCACAAACACATCATTGCCTATTTTAATTAATTATTGTAAAGGAGAATAAAGGTTCTTCTATGTTTTATTTAAGGCATCTTATTTTGACAGTCTTCTTGTAATTTCTGTGGTGGATTCTGTGCTCTTATTTTGAAAGCTGCATTTGTGAAGCGACAGGAAGTAATAGTAGCTTTTTGTGATTAAAACAACTTTAATTGTTAGCTAATGTTAGCTCGCGGCTAACGAACGGCACAATGCAACAGTGTGTTTGGACCGTTTGGACCTCTGACAGGACAGGTTGATAGTACTTAGATCGGCTCACGCACCCGCAGACGCACAGAGAGAGAGAGAGAGAGAGGTGACGGGACTGATACATTACAGATAGGTAGGTGCTTGTTTTGAAGCGCAGTGGGAGGGCAGCTCCGTATATTCAGTGCGCGTGTGTGAATGCGTGCGCATGTCTCGGAGGAGGACAGAGAGGAGGGTCGGGGTTTTGACTGACTGACGGGTGACAGACACTCTGCTGAGCAGAGACACAACGCAAAATAACTTTATGTTATGAATAGTGTAGATATACTTTCAGTAGCTTGAAATGTGACGTTAGAGCAGCACAAGAGACTCTGGCGGGCCGCCAAGGTCTAGGTAATTAATAGGAAATCCTTACGCCACTTTGTCAAGAAGTAGGGCATGTTGCCAATATCGTGATATGCATTTTTTTACCCATAAAAAAAATATACCGGTATTATCGTGAACGATACGATATGGCACACCCCTAATTTAATGATATTAATTTAATACAATTCTTCCATCAAGTATTGATCAACAATTCATATTACATAACCCATTCTAGCCCAATTTCATGTGATTCTCCAGACAGAAGCAGCAGCCCACTTGACTTAAATAGAAATGTACCCATATGTGGAGCTTCCAGTGGTGGGATTTTATAATAGAGATAATTCTGTAAAGTCATAAAATATCAATTAAAATAAAAAAATATGGCAGCAATTTTTACCATCATACAAAAACCATAGAGCAGTTTTAATGATAAATAATAAAAGTTACCTTGACCCCAGATAGTGTTAAAAATTAAATCAGAAAGGAATTTACCTAGATATAGAACCTTTTTTTTTTTTTACACTTAATTATTAAATTAACTTAATTTCTATTATTTATTTTTGAAGTAACTTTTGGAGACTTTTATAATAACCTTCTCAGTGTCAGATGTCCATTAAACAAAAGGTAGTGCAAACAGGATTTCCTGCTCATGTGTGTGATCAGTTATTTGTCCTATAAAAGTAGAAGGCTCCCTTTTCACAACTGAATAAGTAAAACCTGGATTTTATATAGTTGCCCTGCATAAAGAAATTGTTGCGTTAGAACAGCAATCAATCAAGTAATCACAGTAAGAAGCTCCTAATTACACATATTGCAGACCCCGTCAGTTTTTGATTTTTGAACTTAGTTTATGGCTTTACATTGTACATAAAAAAAAATGTATTTGTTAATAATTTATTTTTGCACATTTTAAAAAAGCAGACTTTATTGCCAAAAATTTGAATTCAATATATTCTACCCTTTTTGCAAAAAAAATATAAATACATTTAAAATTCCATAGCTCAAGAAAGTGTGCAGAATGTAAAGGGGTCTGAATACTTTCTAAAGCCACTGTATATTATTTCAGCTCCCTGCTCATATTTATGCTATTCAACCAATCATAGGGGCTGATTCCTTCGGTGTTTGGGTGACATGACAACCACCTGTAGAAACATAAATGGTGCCAATGCAACCAATGTTAGATAAGCCACAGATGTGCACCTACATCAAGTCAAGTACAGAACATATATTTAATTTGCACAAGATGTTGTGATTACAGTGCTGATTGGTCTCCATAGAAACACATATCCATGGCTTGTCCAACAAAGCAGGTGGCTGTGAACATGGGCGCAAGGTTCTCAGGATCTATTTTATGTCACTTTAATTGATGTTTTCATTCCTGTTGCACCTTTGGCCACTGTGATTTCATGTCACAGCTTCGATCAGCTGTCAGAGCCAGAAGACCTGTTGTGACATCAATGAATAGAGTGCAGCTGAACATCTAAAGCCACAGACAGCAACAGTCCTGCGCTGTGATTCAATGTATATTTAAACTCTCAGTCTGCACTGGTGGACTTTGGGATTCCAAAAAAATGTGATGAAAAGGCTCCCTTAGATGCCCCTGTGTTAGATAAAATGTGACAAAGTCTCCTCCAGGGTTCAGTGGTGCTGGTGCCCCACCACATACACCAGGTGCCCTTTTTTATTATTTTTGCTGACACACGACCACTTTTGTCGTTTAGGTTGGAGAACTTGTTGATGGATCTCTTAGTTGTTTCTTGGGACTTTGGGAGGAGGGGTAAGAAGAAATAAGGGGGGTTGCTCTTCTTGTGAACAACAGGTGGTGTTACCCCAGGCACACTACCCTTATAAAGAGCAGATGTAACCTGATGTTGATGTGTTAGCCACAACCTAAATTAATTGCAGAGAGAGTTTGATTGGACCGTCTTTGGTATTATTTACATCCTTTCATCAGCTGCATGGGATACAGCAATGGTTCCACTGTGAGACAGGAGAAATAGACCGCCATTGGCATGCTTATCCCAACATTCTACGTCCAGTGAGTCAGAATAGTGCAGCTTCAATTTCATAACAATTTCATTGCAAGTGGGTGGGTGTGGAGATCTGGAAACTGAGATTTTTTTCTAAAGTGGGTAATTTCTCCAATTTTCTTGTACCCTGAATGTTCTCTTCTCACAAACACAATTTACAAGTACAGACCAGTTGTAGGAGTCATGTGCAGTTTTCACTAATGGATTGTATAGTTCATTACTTTGAAGTGATTCTGAGTCACAAAATACCTAAATGTTCTTGCATGAGGCCTAATGACTTTTCAACATTCAGAGGTAATCAATGCAGTCAAAGCAGACTGGTCCCCCTTCAAAAACATCAATATAAGGTGTTTCTAAAAGCACAACAATACGACTCACTTTTACATTTTAGACTGTCCTCCGCTGCCATCTTGCTGATGTAGTAGTAGTGATTAATGGCATTGCAGGGTTTAAACAGTGGATATCACAATCGGGCAGGAGGATGGGTCGAACAACCAGCAGACCTTCACCCAGGTGAACAGGGTTTGTTTCCCATGTGAAATTAAAAGGAAATTACTTTTTACGTAACTTCCGTGGCTCACGTCAACTTTGTAACTACTTCACTTCTGGCATTTCCGTAGATTTATGTTTAAACTGTCTTTTATAACGCTTTCCCAGGAAGTTTTTTGCCATAAACCTAGATCAGATTGCAGCCTTTTTACAAATGCGAACCATAACATGTATTTTTAATGATTTGTGTGCTATTTTTAGAACTCAAGCAGTGCCGTGAGCCCCCAAACGCTCATAAGTGTCGTTATGGGTGGAACTGACAAATGGTCTGTTCTGTCGTATAAGTTGCAGATCTTGTTGGTCAAAGCATTTAATGCACACTTGCTTTTATTTACTTGAATTTTTCTGGCAATAAATGATATTATATATAACATATGTTGTTAAGTTTTGTTACACTGTAATATACTCTGAATATGTTTGCAAAACTCTGTGCTATTAGAGCACAGTCAGCGCTATGATTTGTGAAATGAGGCAGGCAGAACACAGCCAACCCGCTTTGTGCAGCTATATGCACTGGGCACCAGCTGGGATAAATTGAAAGCAGTAGAGTGATGATATACAGTATGTGTCCCAACACAGTGGAGGGCTTGTGTTCTCAACTGACACAGATAGAGAGCATGCAACTTGTTTTAACTGTGCTCTTTAATGTGCCAAATACTTAATGCATTTGGTACATGAAAAATAGGAATAATTCACACGCAGAATTCAGCTTCTCTGTATCTAAATGAAACGTAGCACTTTCCATTCAAACTGCCTTCCTTTTGAAATATTTGAGGCAATACATATATATACACACACACATATATTGTAAACACTGTTTCTCCTACATTGATAAGTTTGGCTTTTCAAATTAAATCAAACAAACAGCCTGTGGCTTCATTCAATTACCTTTTGTAAGAGCCTTTTCTAAAGCCACAGGGTGTCTCTGCTTTTCAAGTCCCAGGGTGCAATCAAGGCGCCAAGGCCTAAACCCTGTGCAGCTGGTGGCAGTTAATTGGATTCAGGAGCTCCAATAATCAATAAGCTAAAGGAAGTCGACAATTATAATTAAAAAAGGTTAGAGAGGGTTTGATTAGTGTAATTGTCTGTGGTGGGGTTGCTTGGGTTTATGTGAATATGCATAAAGGAATAACTGGTGCCAGTATAAATACTTACAGAGGTATTGGCTTACATCAAAGTCGAATGCCAATTCACATGGGACTAACATTAAGACATGACCTCTGTGTTTGGTAAAGTATGGTAGGTTATGTGCTCTGGAATTTCTACTTGACAAACAGACAGGATTTATATTATTACAATGATTACATTTGACTTGAAGTCCCCAGGTAAACTTTATGTGGTCATTGACAGTAGTGCCATTACAATGTGTGAGAGGCACCAAATTTAGGCTTTTAGGGCAAAAAAAATGTCCTCGGACCCCCCTACTTTGTTCAGGTCCGCCCGTCATAGTCTCAGAAAATCAGGGGAAACACTGGTTCTAAAGCTTGGTTTGCAGTCAAGTGTCATTTTTTATACTTTCTAAATTGCTGATTGATATTTAATAACCCTTTAGCCCCGCTGCTGAAAAAAATCCTAGAGGAAACACCGGAGCAAGCACTAGCCCCACACTTTTTATAAAAACGGCAGATATCTCTCTCTCATTCACTTTTATATCATATCTATTTGTTCTTGTGGTTAGGTCTTGCATACGATAATTTCTATGATACGATCACCTGACAACGCTGATGGAAAGCTTAACAGGCACAGCACTAGTAACTCAGGGGAGCAGCCTATAAGAAAAGTATCTATTCTGCATTGATAACAGGTTTCAAGTTTGACTAAAATAAGGTCAGGTATGACAACACCATTGCAGCATCTCGCTTTTAACACCAATTAGACACATTCTCCCAAATGTCCCCAACAATCAATTGTTGCAAAGGAAATACGGGATAAAAGTGACACATTTAAGGTCGAAGCCACTTTGCCAGGAAGAGAAAATGTCACACCAGTGGAAAAGAGTTAGAGTTAGATTTTTACACTGTGAATGGATTTTCCTGATGGAAGATTTGGCAGAGGCGTTCTCCTGCCTTTGAATTGAATCAAGCTTAAACCCCAAAGTGAACAGATACACAGATGGCTGCTTTTATTGATTTGGACTAAATCTCCCTTTGATGAGGCATTGTGTGAATCAAGACCATGCTCTAGGATGGCCGATTAACCAGCAATGCTGTGGAAGGGCTGCTTTGTATTGTAACTTCAGAATAGGTAGCAAATGAAGCAGAAACAGACCCAACAGCACTATGAAGCTTCAATGTTCATGCCAGTTCTGCATGGGTAATTTAGCATGTGTGTTTTTGTGAAATGCACTCCATCACATTTGTCTCCTGTCAGGAGCAAGGATGTGTGTGTGTGTGTGTGTGTGTGTGTGTGTGTGTGTGTGTGTGTGTGTGTGTGTGTGTCCATCTGTGCGCAATCTTTATTCTGTATTCAAAGTGTCTACAGGTTTAGAATTGTTTAACCAAGCAGTCAAACACATTCTGCTGGAAATAAGTTATATATTTCCGGTGCATTTTGTCTGTTTGTCAGCAGGATTACAGAAACTTTCTGGCTTCTGGCATTGTAAGAATGGATACGAATTACAGGGCAGATACACAACTTAATTTCTAGCAACACTGCAGAATAGGGCATTTATGCTGCAATCATGAAAATCATCAAATTAGTTTACAATGGCTGACATTATCAGTTTCCTTTGCTCATTGTTGTCATGCTAATTCTTGAAACGGCATGAGTTTTCCTATCATATTTCTGCTCTTCATACCATACCATATAACACTGGAAACAGCTATCAACAAGAATTTTAAATGCTTTGAGCAATAAAATACAAATACTATGAAATAGAATACGCCTTCCCAACTTTGGAAATCCTTAACCGATTATCCAAACTCGGGTCGCAGTTGGCTGGAGCTGAGCCCAGCTGACATTGGGAGAGAGGCTGGGTACACACTGGACAGGTCGCCAGACTATCACAGGGCTGACACATAGAGACAGACAACCCTTCACACCTACAGCAGGGCACCAGACTGCGACCAGTTTTTGAGACAGTGCGAGTCATTTTTTACTAAGGACACTAGCAAGACCAGGAAATTTGCCAAGGTTTTTCTTTTCTTTTCATGATGCCGAAAAGAACAATATATGATTTTTTTCAAAATACGGCTGCTCCTGTAGCAAGGCCAGAGCCCCTAACGCAGCCACCTGCCGAGGTTGACGACAGTGAAGCAGATAAGGAAAAGAGTTGTGGCGGAAAAAGCCTGTTTTCGAGAGGAATGGCTGAAGGAATTAAACCGGCTTCGGTATTGCAAAATAAATAACACATGAACTGCATCTTTTGTTGTCGAATATGGGCCAAAACATGCCGGCAACACTACGTTTGCCGAGGCAACAAGTACTGCACAATTCAAACACAATACACTGATTAAACACAACACCAGTTTAAAACACAAAATATGCTGAGATCGTTACACCAACGAAAGCATATCGCCCCTTCCCACAGCCTTCGTCCTCCTGACAGGCCAGCCAGCCTGCACAATAAAACCGCTTCAGATGATCCAGAACGCGGCGGCGCGCCTGGTCTACAACCAGCCAAAAAGGTCACATGTCACACCACTGCTCATTGAGCTCCACTGGCTACCTGTTGCAGCCTGCATCAAATTCAAATCTCTAATGCTGCCTACAAAGTTGTCTCCGGTACTGCTCCTACCTACCTGAACACCCTGATTCAGACATATGCTACCTCATGACCGCTGCGCTCTTCCAATGAACGGCGCCTGGCTCTACCCCCCGTTGGTACAAGGCAATCCAGACTCTTTGCATTTCTTGTTCCCCGTAGGTGGAACGCACTACCAATTCCTACCAGAGCAGGGGCGTCCCTCTCTACCTTTAAAAGACTCCTGAAGACCCAGCTCTTCAGAGAGCATCTTCTTTCCTAGCACCACACAATAATTCTACTCCTTAAATAATTGTCACTAGCAATTATTGATGCACTAATAACTCTTATTGCACTCTACCTTGATTGTTTGCTTTTATTCTTCCCATAAGTCGCTTTGGATAAAAGCGTCTGCTAAATGACTAAATGTAATGTAATGCCGGCAAGAAAGCAATGATTCAGTCTGCAGATGAGGCAGAAATAATAGCAAAATTTAATACTGCATATTTTATTGCTAGGGAAGAACTTCCTTTCAGAAATTTAAGGGGCATATTGAACTCTTAAGGAAGAACAGCGTGAAGATGAACCCTACGTATAAAAACTTAGATAAAATGTGACAAAGTCTCCTCCAGGGTTCAGTGGTGCTGGTGCCCCACCACATACACCAGGTGCCCTTTTTTATTATTTTTGCTGACACACGACCACTTTTAGGTTGGAGAACTTGTTGATGGATCTCTTAGTTGTTTCTTGGGACTTTGGGAGGAGGGGTAAGAAGAAATAAGGGGGGTTGCTCTTCTTGTGAACAACAGGTGGTGTTACCCCAGGCACACTACCCTTATAAAGAGCAGATGTAACCTGATGTTGATGTGTTAGCCACAACCTAAATTAATTGCAGAGAGAGTTTGATTGGACCGTCTTTGGTATTATTTACATCCTTTCATCAGCTGCATGGGATACAGCAATGGTTCCACTGTGAGACAGGAGAAATAGACCGCCATTGGCATGCTTATCCCAACATTCTACGTCCAGTGAGTCAGACTAGTGCAGCTTCAATTTCATAACAATTTCATTGCAAGTGGGTGGGTGTGGAGATCTGGAAACTGAGATTTTTTTCTAAAGTGGGTAATTTCTCCAATTTTCTTGTACCCTGAATGTTCTCTTCTCACAAACACAATTTACAAGTACAGACCAGTTGTAGGAGTCATGTGCAGTTTCACAGCGTGAAGATGTTTCACAGCGTGAAGATGAACCCTACGTATAAAAACTTAGCTCATGTTAAAGAGTTTATGTATTTGTTATGTATTTTTTGTAATGATGACAGGAAGGTCACACATCCCTTTTGTTAACATTTTATTTGTCCTTTTCTAAAACCATCCTGAATGTAAAATGTAATTTAATTTAATTTATTTGTATTTAATTTTCTGAAAGTAGCTGTTTATTCATTACTGAAGCATTCATTGGTAGGCCTTATATAGTAAATGTGAATAATTGCGTAGCAGGTCGATTTAAGGTGTGCCCCTAAATTTTCTGCTTGTGCCAATAAGAATTTCAAGTTAGTAGTACTCCAGGCAGTACTCCTGTAAAATGAGTTAGTCTGGAGTCAACAATTAAACCTAAGCTGCATGTTTCTGGACTGTGGGAAGAAGCCGTCGGACCCGGAGAGAACCCACGATGACACGGGGAGAACATGCAAACACAGCTAACCACGACACGACCATGTAGCCTCCTTCATTTATCATCAGGAGTGGAAATGCAAAGACTTTAAGAAATGCTGTATTCCAACATACATATAAAAAACAGTCAATTCAAAACTTCATGTCGCCAGTCAAGAATGGTTGAAACGGACCAACAAACCAAGACGAGTAAACATGAAGTGACATCTTCACAACGATGATTGTCCTCCTCCATGTTGGGCGATCAAACTGCAGTAACTGACAGAAGTAAATGCATCACTTCAGGTGTGTTCTCTGGTGTCAAAAAGAGCTCACAAAGAAATAAGGGATTATAAGGATTATTTGTGTAATTAGGCTTCAAATTGACTATGTTATGCAGCATGACTAACAGGTACCGATAGGACAAAAAGGAGGAATTTGGTTCAGTAATGATTTGGGGAATCATATACAAGCACAGCAGTTTTAACAGCTTTTGACCTATTATTCAAGGAAAAGCCCCATGCTGAGGTGTTACCATGGTTACCAAATAATTTGCATAAATAGGCTCAATGCATGGGCATGTACAGATCAATTAGGTCTATAGGATCGTTTCCTGAACAGATTTCATGATCAGCAGATGGATTTATTTTGAATGAATATGCTATAAATCCATGATAAAGTTGAAAATCTGCTATCATTAAATCATGTGGTTTGTTTGTTTGCCTTCACACCAAGACCCAGCTTTTCTCATGGTCTTGGTTTGGTTCACACCAGGGTCAACTGAACTGTATTTACCAGGCAAAGAACCTGAGTTGTTTTTTTTTTAACTGTACAAAATTAATTAGTTGTGAAATCTTCTTCACACACTAAACTAGACATTAAGCAAGAAAGCGATTATTGACTGTATCTTTCTCTCAGCTTTCCAATGTCTCATCAAGATACACATGGCAACTTTAATTACTGTAAATGGAAGCAATAAGCAGCAATCTACGCAATGATGGGGAGCATCCTGTTGGTCTGCAAGCTGACAGATGCCGCACTACTGCTCACAGTCCAACTGGCTCTGTGGAAGACTGCCTTAAGAGTATAAACAGGTCATAAAGGTCAAAGAGGTAAAAATTCAGGGTAATTCCTGGGCCATAATGAGTCAATCCCAGCTCAGTCACTAATAAAGTCACTATGATGATACCAAAGGGCTACAGCCAATGTGATGCCAAGTTGCCAGTTGATTTACATTTACATTTACATTTAGTCATTTAGCAGACGCTTTTATCCAAAGCGACTTACAGGAAGAGTAAAAGCAAACAATCAAGGTATAGTGCAATAAGAGCTATTAGTGCATCATAAGTGCTAGTGGCAATTCTTTGAGGAGTAAAATTATCGTGTGGAGCTAGGAGAGAAGATGTTCTCTGAAGAGATGGGTCTTCAGGAGTTTTTTAAAGGTAGAGAGGGACGCCCCTGCTCTGGTAGGAACTGGTAGTGTGTTCCACCAGCGGGGAACAAGAAGTGCAAAGAGTCCGGATTGCCTTGGACCAACGGGGGGTAGAGCCAGGCGCCGTTCATTGGAAGAGCGCAACGGGCGTGAGGTAGCATATGTCTGAATCAGGGCGTTCAGGTAGGTAGGAGCACTACCGGAGACAACTTTGTAGGCCAGCATTAGAGATTTGAATTTGATGCGTTGATCTAAAGGAAGACTTTCCATTGAACTACAGAAAGACTTCTGAACCATCTATCCAGAGCTCAGCGAAGGTTTGAAAGTGATGCATTGAGAGGTAAATGCCATAACAGCAAATGATATCACCACTGCAATGGCTCATGTGGAGTATTAATGAGTACTGTTAATAGACAACAAGACGAATAAGTTATTCAGAGTCATTATTCTGAACTTTCATGCGTAATTGGCATTAACAGAAATGTGTTTACCACACAAGATTAATTTTACTACAGGAGAGAGGTATGAATATCTTTGAACACACCTGAACAACCTCATACCTGCATAGAAGCAGAGACTGATTATCCAACCAAAATCGGAAGAGTCTCTGTCTTATCTACTTCACTCTTCACTCTGGTTGGACATATTTCTGAGCAGTGCGTTATGTACACACTGTGTAGTGAATTGACAGGGGACTCCTATTAACTGTTACAGTGCCCAATGGCGTGCTGGGTGGTAGGGCTCATTTTTTTGTCGCTTGCTATAGTACATTCAAGAACAGATGAGGTAAGACAGACCAGAGGGACCAGAGATTTTGCATTGTGGCAGTCAAACATTTCAAGCATCAGCAACGTAATTTTAAGAATAAACATTTTCGGTCCAAGAAATACAGTGGTCTCAAATGGGTAGCTCTTAGCAAATGACTGGCATACTCTTGCACTGCTCGGGGATGCAACTAGTTTGAAGTTATTTGGGTGAGTAGATGACAGTTACATTTAGAATGGGCACTGCACTTGTCCAACCAATGTATTGCAAGCATGCCAGTCACACCTACATTGAAATCCTGCAGATAAGCATCAGTGATTTTTTAAAATCTATTTCTAAAGATGGATTGACCTTGAAGGTGGAACAACTTTATTCTCATTTCCATCATTCTGATGACTTCTTTAGGATACTGTGCTGTGTAAACACAAACTGCCACACAAAGCCTCTCTGTTTCTCTTTTATAAACTCTATATGTCATAATAAACACTATAACTACTGACTTCAGGCATTTAGCAGACATACTCGTCAGCCTTTGTTATTGTCGCTTTTATTTTGTTATTTCAGTACAGTATCATCTCGGTGGTGGCAAGCATTAGTGGTGATAAGTGGTTATAGAGGTCCCTGTGCCTTTGAGGTAGGTTCATTATAGGCCCATCCAGCACACCCTCTGTTCAGTTCACATACGCAAGATACTCACAATGATGGCAGTTATTTCCTGTTTACAATCCAACACACCTACACAGATAATAACCCTCAATTAACTGTATTGGTGTAAACATCATAGTTGAATGGCTGATTCATTCTGATTTCTCATTTTTCCACAAACTTCTTCCACAAATGACTGAGAACATCATTCACAAAGACATGAAAAGGCAGCTTTTATTGATTTTCGTGGTTCTAGGGATTGAAGTTGTAAATCGGTCAATCTACAATTGTGGTCCAAACTGAATTAACAGCTGCTGAATGGATTGCCATTTGGTAATCCCTTAACTCTTCATCCACTGTAGCACTCATCTACTGTAGCACTGACGAAAAGTCAACTTTTTAATTTGTCCAATAGTTTAATTAAATACCAATCCGACATTCCAGTTAGCCTCAGCTGTAGCCTACTTTGTGTTTGGTACTAATTAGCTAATATTAGCATGTTAGCATTAGCATTACAAGCTAAGCTATTTCGTTGTTAGCATGTTAGCATTCAGCTCAAAGAAAGGGAGCAGCTAGTATTGCTGTAAACCCATGCTGTTATTCTGCCATGCTAAAAGAAAACAACTACCAGTGCCAACATTGTACAATCGTGTTGCCACTTACCATTGACTATAAATAAGGAAAATAAATGCTTAGACCCTAGTTACGTTAATATAACAGACCCACCCTCTATGATATATCGTGAACGTTTACTGACATCAGCTGGTCACAAGACCTAACCGCAGAAAAAGCCACAAAAAGGTTTTAATAATCATAGTAAGGTTGTAGTGTTATGATGAGCTGTGATCATATACCCAGAAGAAAAAAATGAAAGTGCTGCTTGGTCCAATATAAAACACCACTTAGCTAAAACAACACATATATCATAGGGAAAAAAAACATTTTGACACCACATTCCTGGAAATAATCTATTTTCATATCTACAAAATGATATAACCTTTAGGTTAATACAATGATTAGGAGCAGATTAAGTAAAGAAAAGCTATGATTATGACCAATGTTGTTCTCCGATGCCTGCAACTAGATAAGGCCTCTGCCTATAGCCATCTCATTAACCTTTGATGTATATCCTCGTGGGAGAAAAGCACTGAGTACAGTTCAATACAACGGCCAAGTCAGCAGTGGGTCAATATGAGACAATAGCTGAGGTGAAAGGGCATGGGAGTGTGGTTTTAAGAGGAAGCATGGGGATAATGCCCTGGAAACGACTTTTACAGTGCCAAACTTGGATAGTTGGGCATGGATAGCACCAGGAGGTATGAAGTTGTAAGTAGGGGATTCAAATGAGGGCTGTGGGTAGGTATATTTCATATTAAGAGGAGAGAAGAGAAGACAAGAACCATTAACTTTATTGAGCTCATTCAAGAATATCACCAGAGGCTCAAAGATTTCTAATCCAAATATCCAATAACGTTATGTTGCCTGGCAACAATACCTGAAAAATGCAATCAAGGGTGTAATGAAACCTAACCTATCTCCCCCAACATTTAATCAGTCTCTCATCTTGGAGACCAAGAAACGAAAGTAATTTCTGCATTTTAACTTATAACATTATTGCCATTCAGAAATAGACGTTGTTGTCTGGTTCCAAACAACATGCCACAATATGCGGCTGCATGCTGTCAGCTACAGGTCTGAACATGACAGGTGGACAAAGAGGTGGAAATGTAATTTTCTTCTGTGATATGGGGGAAAAAACTAAGAGATGCACCTAACTTTATACTTGGCATGTGATTGCATGAACCATCAAACAACTGGCTGTGTGGACACAAATGCATGACTTGAAGCCCGACAAGATCAATTTGCAATCATGTGGTTATGTAATTCTCTACATGATCTTATGATATCGTAAAATCCCATCTGCATCAGCTCTTCTTAGATTGAAACTTAGCCTTGTTACAGTAAATTGAGAGTGTCTGCTTACCTCGTGGAGTTTTATGCATCTTAAAATGACTACCTAACTACTTATTTAAAAATTAGTTGTTACTGAATAATTACACCCTGACTGTTGCGCAGTTAAATGAGCAAACAAAACTAATGTTCGCTTGCTAATATATGACACAGAATAGGTAATTGGTGTGAGTTATGTTACACTTTGTGATTGACTTCCTGTTGCTTTTGATTAGATATAGCGATTTGTTCACACAATTATAGTTTTACTTGCTGAAAAACTCTCTAAGTTTTATTGGTGCAAGACAATTAAGTGAATCACTAGCTAGTAGATATGAAAAGTTGGAAGAGACACACAAATTTAGAGGTTGCCCTCCTTAATTCTTTTAAATGGCCAGCAGGGGGAAACTTGCAAAAGGATTTATGACCGTATACAATTCTATGAGAAAATTAGCCTACTTCTAATTTGATGCATTACCTCACTCACTTACTCATTTTCCTAGTTTTCCTTGAGTTTATGGTATTACTTGCTAATTTCAAATTTTTTTCAATAGAGAATTATGTCTATTTCGTAAATTATCGTCCAATTAATAGTAAATGGTGTTGTTGGGTTTGGGTGTTGTGCATGTTCTCCTCACCAAACTTTGACCCTTTCACAGTGTGTTTTAATTTTAATGATAGTTAATTGTAACATTTTGGTCGCCTAAAAAATGCTACCTGCTAACCCTAACCCTAACCCTCTGATCCAAATACGATTACCTCAGGCACCAAAAAACATAAAGGCAATGGCAAAAATGAAAACCTAGAGGCTTCACATTGGTAGTCCACACACCAGTGAGTATGGCAGGATGCATGTGTCCACTTCTTTTATACAGCCTACGGCTGCAGCCCAATCCTGCCAAATAAACTAGCTAAAATGCTTAAAATTGGTAGGCACATGGTGGGCCTACAAAGGGTCATTTTAATCAAACTCTGGTGCGGTTAAATCCTTGTTAGGGTTTGTTTGGTTGCTTGTGAACGGTACAGTCGTACTCCAGCAATCACTGAGCTAAAGCAATTTGTCATTGCAGAATCATCAACATATTCCTTGAGATAACTTAATATTTACCTCCGTCGTAGAAGCAGACCATGGTAGAAGCATCAAGGCTCGCCTTCTCCGATTATACAGCTGTCTGATCGCAGCACGTTGGAAACGTTGGATCAACATTATTGACAACCCAGAGCCTCATAAGTCACTCGTTCTGAGCGTTTCTCTCCAAATTAGTTTGGTCGGAACACCAGAGCAGATTACAGCCGGTATAATTAAAGGTACTCGGTTTGCGCTTGGTTCCATGTTTCTTTGTTTACATTTTTCACTGCCAACTTTTCAACCAATAAGAAATAATAGTGTGAGTAGATTTCCAGCCCTCCACCTTCCTACACGCCCCTATTCAAATCTTTTTATTTTATTTTGTCCGCTTACATTTCTGTACTGTGAAAGCAAACCAGACTAAATACAAAACCAAATGTATCAATTTCACTCTGATCTTGACTAATCAAACGGGTTGTGGGGTTGTAAAAGCACCCTAAGAGTCCTCCAATCGTCACCTCTTTTCTGTTCTGTGAAAGACTCAGGAATCCCAGAGATAATCAAGTGTCTCTGAATTATAAAAGCGAGTAACACAGTAAGAGCACTGTAAGCCATATTCAGAAACAGTTAGTTTGACATAGCACTGAAATAGAGTAAAAATGGTTTTGTCAGAAAGCACTGAGGAGGCATAGTTAGAAAACACCTGGATAAACACACTGGTGCAAATAGAGAAAGGTTTGCAATAAATTTGCATTCCAGCAGCATAAACTAGGGGATGTTTAGCAGCTCTTGAAAAAAAATCAACCTAACTTTGGAAATGGACATGTATGAAAACACATATTTTAACGCATTTATGCATTTCATATTAAAGAATCCTCTGAAAGCCTGTTTGTCTCACATGTAGAAGGTTGAGATTACAAATGAGGCCAAAAAAAGGCTTTGCAATTGCATCACCAATCTAGCACCCACAGCTGCTGCCATCATGGAAGTCAACTGAGGAGCAGGCTGTGCACTAAAAATGGAGATACAGGAGAACATTTTTATTCTGAGGAACACATTTTTCACAAAGGCACTATAACGGGCACAGAATGGGTTCTCCAGAGCGCATAGGTGATTTGAGACAAAGTTACACTGTAGTTTCTGATAGTTTAGGGTACAAATTAGAGCTTCCACTCTCTGATTTGAACAACGTTCGGTCTGTTGCTGTTTTGGACTGTATTTCAGGAAAACTAGTACTATTAAAGTTATTTTTATGTTTTTTATGGTTAATAGCTCACCAAACACTAACAGTATCTGTACAAGAGTTCTCACACCGTGATTATTAATAGATTTTGCGGTGGTTCCCTAGAGGTCACAATTTGTAAAAAGTGAGATTTCCATTTCCTGATTATAAAGCAGGTATCGGTGCTATATGAATACTGTGAAAGTATCAAAATGCTTAATCAGTGGAGAAATGCTTACAGTCTATATTCACAACTTAAACAAGTTCATATGTAGCATTCAGAGTTAAGTCTTAGTGCTTTTTGAAAACAAATAAATACGTCTACAAAAGCATGAACATCTCCAACTTGAATGAAAGAAAAGGTTGTTTGTCAATACCACTCATAAAGACCTTTGTGGTTCAGAGCAGGGCATTCTAAAAACAGCGCACACGTCATTATACATACACGTATGGTACGCGGTTGTAAAAAGGCTGCAGTTCTGTTGAATTTAGGCTACAAAAGCACTGATCTAGGTTTAGGGCAAATAACTTTGTGGTTAGGCATTATAAAACACATTTTAAACAGTAAATAAATGCATGTAAATGCCAGAAGTAGACTAAAAAAAACATGACGCAAGGAAGTTCAGTGATGTTTAAATCACATTGTTTACTTTTGTTTTTACATGGGACACGAAAACCGTCCGTTCGCCCCCGCCAACAATGTGAGTTCTGTTCTTTTGTCTTGTCCAGAAAAATGTGTTAATTCATTCAGTTCCGTCTCATGTCTATGTTGTCTTGTGATTTCCTTTTTTATTTTGGTTCCACTTCCTGTCTGTGTCCATTTTTCCATTTGTTTTACTTTCTCTCTTTGTCTTTTTTACAGCCTTTATGATTACCTGTCTCCGCCCTGATTGTTTCTACCTGTGCTCTTACCTTGTGTGTATATACAGTCTGTAACCCAGGTTACTAGGCATTAAACCAGTTCATCAGTCTATTAGTGAAATAAGTAAATAAATTAATTAATTAATATTTTTATGTGGCAGAAGGAATAAATAGGATTTAGGATTAAAATCTTAAATATGTCAATAAATAGATAAATAATATTACTTATATATAATATACATGTTTATTTCTCTCTGTTTGAAAGAGTATTTTTATTTCATTTCAAGTGTGGTGAATATGCCTTTCTGAACGTGTACAAGATCCAGTGACATGAGGAGTTCACATAATGTAGTGTAGCCAATCAGGCGCTGTCAGGGCCTATGTGCTGCTGTGTTTTGGTTTTTCCTCTTTCTCTCTGCCGGACCGACGCGAAGGCGGCTGCATGCTACCTTTTTCCTGCATGTGTTAATGTTTTTGACCAAGAGAGCAGGATATTCAGACTTCTTTGTTAATATTTTTCTCTGCCGTGGAGAGCGAGATTCCCCCTTTTTATCAAGAAGAGAGAGAGCTGTAGCCTGGATTGATGAGAGTCCTGTGAAGCTGTATTGCCCTGTGAACCTGTGTTTTGCTGGAGATTGTGTGTGTGTCGTGGTTGAACCTCTGGCCGGGTCTTTTTCTGTGTGGAAATTTCCTCTACTGAGATTCTTCTTATACTGTAAGGTGGAAGGGAACTTAGTTGAGGTGGCGAGCCATCCAAACAAAAACAAAACAGAACTGTAACTTTGTCATTAACTTTGTGATTTTGGGATTCAATTTTTGTGAATTGTTGTTGACACCTGAAGTGTTTATTGATACTCATCCATTTTTATTCATTTAATATTTTTCTACCTTTAAAAAAATTTGTATTCAATACAAAAGAATACTACGTAAAACCTTACCCTGTTGGTTGTGTTTATTCTTTACTCTTACACTCAATGCAAAATGTTTCTATGCCTTTAAATTTTACATTGTGATGTCACTATATAGTGGTAACTATGGTAACTGACTGTGTATCTTAAGTTTCGTTTTTAGTCAGAACATGGTGGAAGCAACACAGTCTTTTGACCGTGCGTCAGACCTGTAATTTACTTTGTTGTTTTTAAGTAAACATTTTAAAAGACAAAGAAGTTGCGATGTCTCGTCGCTCGCGTGGAAAAAGAGTGTTTTTATCGACTGACTATAGAACTGGCGCAGTTAAGAAGGAAGACCAAACAGAGTGCCGCTACACCACTGATAGTAGCAGCTGAGATTGGTTACAAGTCCATGTCTCCCTTTGTTCTGTGCCAGTTCTTCTTGTCCCATATGAGAGAACCAGCGCTTACTCCATGTCATTGTCAGGTCTTGTTGCTTTGTTACGTTGTTTTCTAGAGTGCTTTTCTGTTTGTTTTCCTAGTACAGCCTTGCAAGAGTGATTTTCTGTTAGTTTCCTTATTCCTAGTTTAGCCTCTGTAAAGAGTGATTTTTGTTTTCTTTCATAAAACTTTATTTTGAAACTTTGGTCTGAAGAGTTGTGCATTTGGGTTTGGGTCCATAGTTCGGTCGTGACATCTTTATACACTGCCTCACCATCATTTAGAAATTCTACGGCCGCTAGAGGGCGGGGGAGGGCAGTCTCATACTTAAATTTGGGTTGTATTTTGCTATGGGATTGTTTTTGAGGGAAGACCAGTCTGACAAAATTTCCCTCTTGGGTGCCCCACCAGTGGAGTAAGCCAGCAGGGGCTGATTTGCACTGGTTGCAAATTTGCTAGTTTCAAGTCTGGGCAGAGCTTTAGCTTCAACACTGTATCAGCAGCAGCCAGCTCACTTTGCACTTTGCGCCTCAATCGCTTCTTTTTTCCGTTTATTGGCTGAATAGAACCATTGCCTTTGAGGTTTCATACTGCGCCCTACTTTACCGGAGGCACTGTTGCAGCAAACGAATCATATTCCACCGGTTATTTGCTACTTCCATGTTTTTATTGTGTGAGACAAAGCATGCGTCCTAAATATTCAGTGGGCCATACATATATCCCTTGTGTCCACCCCAAATAAACCCATTTTTCTTTTGCATCTGATCATTAAAATAAGAAACAGAAGCAAATAACTATAGCACTTACTACATGCCAAAATACAACTTCTATAAATTTAATGCAGGATGTATTTGCATTTGCACTTTAAATGGCCGCACACTGATTAATACATTTTTGGTCACATCTTGGTCTCATGCAGTGCCATTATGTGCCTGATGTGAAGTAGAAAAACTGATGCCTCATGTGGTTATGTTTTCTGAGCTTGAAACCACTTGTTTGGATGGAGCCTTTTTGAAACTGTTGCAAAAAATACCCTCCTTAAACTTCCAGTATTACAGTAGCTGGGCTCCAGTCCCCTGCTCTCCATTGAGAGGGATAGTTGTTTGTTGTGGATCAAATCTGTTTCCGCATCTTGCTACACATGCATGCATGTTTGTTTGTTGTTCATTTATTTGTGTGACTGTCAGCCTGTGCATTTATGTGTGAACATGGACACATCGGTATGTCTGTGTGTGTGTGTGTGTGTGTGTGTGTGTGTGCAGTTTGAACAGGCTAATACAAGAGGAAGTGGGTCATAGCTCCTCAGGGGAACCACTCTGGTAGCTTGAACTTCCTCTTCATCATACATGTTTAATGATGAATTGTAGCATGTTTAAAGGCAGCGGCCTCACCACAGCTGTTATTAACAAAAAGTAACATACATGTAAACACACATACGAAATTAATGAAAAACATGCCTACTTTAGCATACATAGACTTATAGTATACACATATGCATATGAAATATAATCAGACCAACATGCTCTGATATGTACATGCACCCTAAAACACACTCACACACACACACACACACACACACACACACACACACACACACATACACACACGCGCGCACACACACACACATACACTCTCTCTCTTTCTGTCTCTCTCTCTCTCTCTCGCTCCCTCTCTCACTCGCACACACACACACACACACACACACACACACACACACACACATATGCACATGCACTGTAGTGAACATTTTATTACAATAGAGTAGAGATAACTGGATTTGTGGGATCCTCCCTCAAGAATGAAACAAAAATGTTCTGCTATTTAGGGACGATCCCTAAGTGATATCTCAAAAATATACCCACAGTTTGGAGGATTTTTGCAGTGTAAATGTAATGCAATTATTTATAACACAAATTGAGCCTTTTTAAAGTTTCAAAGTGTGCCAGAATGTGTTGGTCTCCTCCTAACTGATCAGAATGTTGTTTGTAATGCCAATACTGATATGAATAAATTCCAGCCAAGTGCTCCATCCTGGGAGTCTAAAATAACTGGATTAGATCACTGGACCTCGTTGTTTGCTAGACGCATGTCTGCAAAGTGCTGGGAGCTATGGGGAATATCGGGTGGGGCTTTCTTCTCTCTCTCTCTCTCTCTCTCTCTCTCTCTCTCGCTCTCTCTCTCACTCCCATCTCCATCGCTCCATCCCACCAGAGTAAAAAAGAAACCAAAGCAACGCTCACACAGTTAAGTCCGTTTGAGGAGGAGGATGGATGCTGTACAAACAAATGCACATGTACTGTTTAGGTGTGAAATCCTGTGTAGATCCTGCTGGTGTTAATGGATGCAAGCAACAAGTTCACAGATCACACTCTTGGAAATATAGTGAAAGACAGTGCGGTGTGTGTCTACTTTATATTGGCAGGTTACTATACTACCAGGCACAAACATGAGTGCACACACCCATTAAATCTACAAATTAAGGACTCAGATTACAAAGTAAGAAGATACGCTGCATTTGAAGACAGAATATGTGATTTAAGAAAATATTTCCCATTTTCTTATATCTCTCTTTTCTTTATCTTCTCTTTAATGCCAGTTTGGAGAGAAGCAGTACATGAAATAGAACTTGTCTATTTGAGATTAAAGTCTGCTAAAAATAGAAAATAATTTTGATCAGCCCCCTGGAGCTCATGATGAAATCAAACCATGCACTGTAAACAATTGTCTTGTAAATTAACAGTAAAATACTGGCAGCAGGGTTGCCAGCATTCTACTGTTAATTTTACAGTTCCCTTACTGTTATCTACTTTACACTATGGTACTGTGATAAAACCACATACTGAATTACAGTAAAATACTGCATTTCATTGATTTTTACAGTAGACTAAAACACAGTATAGTGCTGAAGCTAGTTGCAATATCGTTGCAGTATACAAAGCAGTCATTTTTTGTAAATAGAGCATATTACTGTCTGAAAGCCAATTACTATGAATTAAGCGCTGTCTTCACTGTAACCCCAGTAATTTTAATAAACCATATACTGAATGAATTAGTTAAATAAAATACAGCCATTAAAAATGTGTACAAGAAGAGACTTAGAAAATATCATATATCATATATTTTATGGGAACCGGCAAGCTACCTATAAATATTGCCCAGAATGCATTGTTTTCTACAGTATAATAACTTTTTAATGGAAAACAGTATGTTACTGTCACAATTTGGCTGTTTTCTTACAGCAATTTGTTACAGTGTGAATTTGACCATAAAACCGCATATTTCTTATACTTTTCTCATAATAAAACTCTACTTGAAACTCTCAGAGACAAGATCGTGGAGCCTAACCTGAGTCCGTGTAACGTGGTCTGGCCAGGTCCCTGAAGTAGTAAATGAAATCCAGGCAGTGGTCGTCCTGCACCTCTCCCTTGGAGCACAAGTCGGAGAGCAGTTCCAGCGCCTTTCGACAAATCTCATCCTCTCTTTCTGCAGGCATTGCCCTCCAGCATCCTCCTGACTGGTCGGCCACTCCGGCTGATCCTCCACCACCACCACCTCTCTCTCACACACGCACACACGCTCGCTCACAGCCTCTACGAGCGCAAAGACGCACCAGAAGCACCGCGGCTACACCCCTGGATATGTCCGACGCATCCGGTGAAATCCGAATTTACTGGAGTTTAGGTGAATTTTGAGTAAAAGTAGAAGGTCTTAGCTGAGGGAAGAGAAGTTTTCATCGGTCAAAAATATCATCCATCGCATGTTTTTGTTGTTCAGCAATGAAACAACGGCTTCAGTCCTGCGCGCAAGTCACGCTCTCCTCTCTCCCCTTCCTTCTCTTCTCTCCTTTCTTTCTGTCTTACTTTTTTCCGTCTATCTCCTGTCCGCGGTGCTGCTGAATCACTACTCAGCCTCCAGGCTTCAGCAGCGCCAGTCAAGGTCCTTGAATGAATGCTCGGCTCTCACTGCGCTCAATTATTTCTCAATGCACTGAGATGCAGAGAGACAGACAGGAAGTTCTGCCTCTACCAACCCCCCCCCCCCCCCCCCCCCACCTCACTGAGAAGTCTTCTGAGTAGAAGCCAGTAGAGACCTCTCTGTGCTTAAATGTCATGAAACCCTCAGTCCTTTTTTTGTCCTTTGCCTAATGAGTAAAGTCAAAGACGACTCCTCTCACCAGGTAGACACAAGTAATGAAGTCATATCCCCATGTGCTCCTGGGAAGCACATGTTTAAACAGTATATGGGGCCCAAACACCTGAGAGGGCCACATGCAAAAGGCTGACCTTTACTGACGGTGGTAATGAAGGGCAAAAGCGGCAGATAAATGTCACATTAAAGCCCTGGTGATGGAGCTAATAAAGGCCTCCCTGCTTCCATCTCTCTGTCTCTTTCTGTGCTTGTGATGTATTCGGAGAGGACCTTTGAGTGTATCAAATAGCTCCAAGCACACAAAAAAATCTTGACAGTGATGCAATGTTTCATTTGTATTTATTAGATTATACCTTATATGTGGATAATAGGTGATTATCAAAGTCATGTCAAGCAACTGAAAGAGGATCCTACAGTGGATCTCACATCTGCACACTTCACACTTCTGGACCCAAGAACCAATGAGGAGAGTATGGTACTTTGTAAGCACCTTTTCCCCCTAAAAGCATTATTTAAAGTCACACTGATCATTGCCTCAATATAAACAATTAATCAAATGACTAATATAATTATTTCATTAAAGTTTGTTTGTGGACTGCCCGTACGAAGCATCAAGTTCAGCGTTACACTCGTCGCCATCTTGTGTCGCCCTCTTGCCTCCGATACGGGGAGCAGGTTTATGGTTTTTAATTTATGGTAGCATTAATTTGAGCATTAATTGGGATGTTCATTTTGGCTACAAAAACAAAATGTATGTTACTTACCTCAAAAATGAACAGCGACTCCTTGGAGTGTCTGTTAGTCCAACCAAAAGCTTAACAAGACATTTTTAATGAAAAAAAACGTTCAAATAAATTGTCATTAAGTGAAAATACAATGTGAAAGGGTCAAAGTTAGCTGCTAAACGTCCTTTTTTATGTCTATATAACATTATATATAACTTTATTGACACAGTGCCATGGATACGCATTGCTCTGCTTCTCTCTTGATGACGGCTCGCCTTGTTAGTGACCTGTCAATCAAAGTTAGCCACGCCCCAAAACATTCAATTCTTTATCTTCTATTTTCTTCTGAATGGGGCCATTATGTACACTACTAACATGAAATTGTCTTGAAGAATATTTTTTACTAGAGATTGAGACCACTAACCTTGGTATACCCATGCTGCCTTGCATGCTGGATTTCGTTTTGAACTGCATGGCGGCATGGTGTCCATGACCGATTCTTAGCCCTGCTTTTGGTATTCAATTACAGAACAGGGAGGGACGGCAAGACGATGATGCAGACGGACGCTTGACGGAAGCTTGTAGTTTGCACACAGATCCAACATGGCTGCAGCAGACGCGAAGCTCTCTTTCGTTCTAGCTGTAGACAGTGTTCTAGATAGTTTAGAGCTAAAGTTTATTTTAATAGAAGAACAACGTTTGGCTTTACACTCCTTTATCACAACCAAAAAGGATGTTTTAGCCTTGCTTCCAACAGGATTTGGAAAAAGCCTGATCTACCAACTAGCCCCGTTCGTGGCTAAGCTAATGGGGTTTAGCAAGACCCCTTTTGTTGTGGTCTAATAATTGATACAATTGGCTCAGAGCTACGTACAGACGCTTATGATTGACATTTGTAGTGCCCAATAAACGGCTCTGGACATCATCATAAACCACGCCTCCTCTATGGAAAAATGAAAATGAATATATAGATCTAGTCTGGCATAAGCCAAGCTATGAGACCATAGTGTTGTCCTTAAAAAAATTATGAGGTAATAAATCAAGTGAGAATTTTTCTCATTTTGTATTGAAATGGATGGGCCGACATACTTTTGCAGCCACCGTCAGCATCCTCTGCTGGATTTTTTGGTAATGCAGCTTAAGGCACTTCCTGGTTTGCCTCACTGTTCAGACCCGAAGGTTGCCGCCTGGAAAAAAGCAGTTGGTAAGAACTGTTATTTTTTTCTTTTTCTCATGTGTATGTGTATATACCAATACACTGGGATGCAGTTTAACACATGGTTAATGTTGCAGATAAAAAGTTAAAAAATAAAAAATACTTTTGACCTCTTTCCATTAAATGATTGTGACAATGTGACTTAGTGAAACTTTAGTATTCAATCCCTTCCAAATATATCACAATGAATATGAAACCACAATTAACAGAGAACTGTGTCTGAAAACAAAATTACCAAAAATTTATCCCAAAACCAATTGGTTATGTAAACGCAACAAAACTACATGGTTAAGGTTAGCAATTGTTACGTGCCAGATAAGGTTTAGACCCCAAAGCAGAGACAGAAAACACAGATGAGGTTTAATGCAAAAACTGTCACAAAGGCACAAGAGAGGCAGCACAAACACAGAGGAGCATAATGGGAGGGCTCGAGGCTTGGAACAAACCAGCCAGGCTGACAGGACGAAAAGACAACCAGAAACTAGAAAAAACACAAGAAAACATGGTTAAATACTTACTAGAAAATACACTGGGAATACTTACGATAAAAATTTCACTGACAATGAACTCAAAAGATAAGGTGCAGCATTTTTCTTTTGGTGACTGGGCAAATGAATGAATGCAGAGAGCTTCAAACGTCTCTTGTGTGCAAACAGAACCAATATCTTTGAGTAAAGACTGAAGAAACAGTTGTATTTGCCCAGAAATGCCATTCCACTTTCTGTGGTGCTTTCCAACAGATGGAATTTCATTGTATTTCATTCAAGATGTTCTTTTTCCCACAAAGGTTTCTGTTAACTTTTCACCTTGAACGAAAAAGGAGTTACAAACAATCAGTGGTGGAATGTAACTACGTACATTTACTCAAGTACTGTACTTAAGGACAACTTTGAGGTACTTTTATGTAACTTTATACTTCTACTCCACTACATTTTGAGGCAAATATTGTACTTTTTACTTTAACCCACTACATTTAGCTTAGATTATACATTTGTTTTTAAATGATATCTCATAACAGTATATTAGGTACTTAAAATGAGCCCTGACAAAATTAAAATGCTTACATAAATGCATCAATACAAATAATGTAATAATATATTTAGAACATATTAAACAATCTCAGTGGGTCCATTCTGCATAACGAGTACTTTTACTTCTGATACTTTAAGTACATTTTGATGCTGATACTTTTGTACTTTTACTTCAGTAAGTTTTGAATCCCCGCGACCCGATTGCGGATAAGCGGTTAATGGTAATGAATGAAAAAAAAAAAGTTTTGAATCCAGGACTTTTACTTGAAGTGGAGTAATTTGACAGCGTGGTATTAGTACTTTTACTTAAGTAAGGGATCTGAATATTTTTTCCGCCACTGTAAACAATGCAAAGGTAAATATATGGTAATATATCTTCTTCAGTTACATATTGTACTGCTACTCAGATGCTGCTCAAACAGTGACTTTTATACACACACACACACATTTTTTTTTTTTATATATACTGTATAAAGAGAAAGTAAACGCACAACCACACAATATAAAGGCCTTGAATAAGCGATATACAGTCATGCGGAGGAGTGTTTCGTCAGATACTGACCCAGAAAGCTATCAATACTGCTCTTTTTTGATAAAATAAAATACAGATTATAGTTTACAATGCAGGGGAGAAATAGGGATGCAGAGTCAAAATGTCCCAGAAAAGGAATCAGAGCATCAGATTTACTCCCAAAACCTGCAAGTATATAGTGTAATAATAACAATGTGTAATACTCACAATTCACATATGTTCATGTTTTTCTCCAGGATGTAAACCAGCTGTTAAATGTCATTTTTGTAACATCTGGCATTAATGTTGCTTAACTTCAGTTTGTTTAGATTTCATGCTCTTTGCCACTCTACTTTATCATCAGTTGTGTCTATTGTATTTCATATATTAAATAAATGGTGATGCATTGGTTACCACTTACAGCATATTGGCATTAAGTATTTGCTTAGTTATTTGTCATAATGAGAGCAATTTATTGTTGTGAAATTAGCTGAACATTTTTTTTTCTTTTATAATGACATTTTCCCTGAAAAATAAAACAAAAGCAAAAGGCGGATTATCACCCAGGAGAACAGGGTTCATATCCCATGTGTAAACAAACGTAAACAACTTTTTATGTAGCTTACGAGATATAGCTTGATTTTCGCTGCCTGTACAAACGACCTCTACTGACGTTTTTAGGGGAGAACAGGCTGCTGAGGGAGTCTGCATTCCAGTGACTGTTTAGGGACCCCAGTATGCAGAAGTGTTCAAACAATAGCCGAAAATAGCACATTTGTACCGCTTGAGAAAAACTGCATGATTCCTGCCACAAACTGTATAAAATTTGCATAAAGTGGGCATGTCTGTTTTTTTCATACAGATATCATTAAATAACATCAAGAAACATCCTGTTATGACAAAATATGACATAATAACATGATGTTTTTTTGATCAATGTCTTTTTATTTTAGATTTTAGTAACCGAAAAAGCTACCATAACATTAAACACATATTAAACATTAAACAGTACCCACACCCCTCCTCCCACCCCTGGACCTCCAATGGATTTACATACAGCCAGACATTTCCACACAAAGATCTTTTAACACTTTCTCATAAACATGTTATAGGTTTAAAAAGTGAGATACATACACAGATTTCAAATAGTCACCTCAGTCACAACGATTTTTGGTGGCGCCCCTGATGGTGAATAGAATTTTTTCTAAATGATTATGATACATAACCTCTGTAATCCATTGTCCATGTGTTGGGGGGAGCGAGCCCTCCTTCCATTTACACAGAATGAGTCTTCTGGCAAGCAAGCTAAACTAAATGCCACCATAATCATATCACATCCAGTTAGATGTGCCTCTACTGGAGCTACACCAAACAATGCAATTAGTGGAGAAGGTTCAATTGCTTTCCCACACACTTTGGACAAGGTCTCAAAAATTGATTTTCAGAATCCATGCAACTTGGGACATGACCAGAACAATAATGTGGCACGAGTTAGTCGGCATTAATCACATGCAGAGTCAATATCTGACATAGTAACATGTCAAGTGTATCACACAACTGACACAACACTTAACACTCAGATGATACTAATATCACATCTAGGCCAAGCATGAAATAAAACTAATTAAGCCATGTAAAGCTCCAGACCCCCTAAAGGGCCATAGCAAGAATTTTTTTGAGGAATTGCAATAATTAATTGCACTCCCCCTATATATATGGTAAATGGAGTGCACTTGTATCCAAAGCGATTTACACTACAGACTACGCTCATTCACCCATTCACACACACATTCATACACTGGTGCCACCTGCCACCATTGGGAATTCATTCACACACCGATGAACGCAGTATCGGCAGCAATTTGGCGTTCAGTATCTTGCTCAAGGATACTTTGACATGTAGGCTACCATGGTCAGGGATTGACCACTATACCAACTGAGCTGTGATATATTTCTTCTTCTATCCCTTTTGTGCCATATGACCCTTTGCAAATGGCCATGCCAGTTTTGTCCTTGAAATTTTTTTTGTCTAACTTTGGAGGGTTATTTAACCCCTTCCTGACAAAATATTATAACATGGTTGGCACAAATGGATTTCTTAGGCCTTGTTTCACTATCCTTTAAAAAAGCAAAGCAGTCACGTCTCTGACTTTGTGTAGACAACTTCAAACCATTGAAGTGATTTATTTTTCATGACATACCTCATTGTGGCTGCAGGGAAATTTTCTAGCTCACTCAAATGATGTGATATCAAGAGTACAGAGGTCAAATACTGCTGGGTCTAGCTGACACTGGCAGATAAATTCACTGATGTAATACTCATCTCAGACTAGTAAAGGTCAGACAAGGGTCCAAGGCGAGTTCTGTACCTCTCCATGTAACCATGACAACTTAATTAATTCTTATTTTTTTATCAGTTCAGTCGAGCAAAAGCACTTTTTGACAGGTGTCACACAGGGACCCGGACCAGTAGTCCCTACACCAGCAGTGTCATGCATCAAGCCATCACTCAGCCTTGGACAACTTGTCCAACACATTTCACTATTCACTCAATTCTTCTGATTAATTCATGTTTCACAAAGAAGAATCGATTCTGCTAACTGGCAGTGTTTTAGGATGTCAAACAGTAACATGTTTACTGCACATCTTTCTTCAGTTTCTTTAACTTAGTTCACAGAAGAACAGTCTTTCTTTAGGAGACATGCAAGGTCTCATCATCTGTGTAACAAGAAAACCAGATTTTTAAAAATGAGCAATATGCTAATGGAGTCTTCAGTGTGGTAAGGCTGGCATTAGTGGTGGAATGTAACTAAATACATTTACTCATATTACTTGTACTCTGCATGCCACGTCTCAAATCTCGTCTTTGTATGTTTGCAGGCTCTCTCATTGGTTAGTTTTTATCTACAACTCTATTCTTGGGTTGCTCCCCTCATACCTGTGTACATACATGTGTCAAAACCAAATTCAATATGGTATATGCTCTCAACATGTTGTACAGGTGCTGGTGCCAAGAGCAAGAACTGAGTTAGGTAAGAAAGCTTTTAGTTACGCTGCCCCTTTATCATGGAATAATTTGCAAAAGGACTTGAAAGTGTCTGAGCTGATCACAATCACAAAATTGATTTTCAAGGACAAAGAAATGGCTTCCCTTAGTCAGTTTGACTGCTCCTTATAAGTTGGCTACTGATATTCACTCAGTATTGTTGTGATGCTGTATTTGTATTTAATGTTTGTGATAACTGCGTGTAATGTTGTAACTTGTCTCTTTTTTATGCTGCTTTCTTGGCCAGGTCTCTCTTGAATAATATATTTTTAATCTCTTTAATCTAATTTTGAGGTACTTGTACTTTACCTGAGTATTTCCATTTTATGTTACTTCATAGTTCTACTCCATTACATTTTGAGGCAAATATTGTACTTTTCTCATGTGCTTCATTTAGCTGACAGCTTTAGTTACTTTTCAGGTCGAGACTCAACATTAAAAAACAAACATGATCAATTTAAATTGAATACACATTGAATACACATAATATATTTAGACTCTCTCTCTCTCTCTCTCTCTCTCTATATATATATATATATATATATATATATATAGAGAGAGAGAGAGAGAGAGAGAGAGAGAGTCTAAATATATTATGTGTATTCAATGTGTATTCAATTTAAATATATCTATTAAATATATATATATATATATATATATATATATGAGTGAGGACATTCTGGATAACAATGTATACTTTAAGTACGTTTTGATGCTGATACTTTTGTATTTTACTTAATTAAGTTTGAATGCAGGACTTTTACTTGTAGTGGAGTAATTTCACAATGTGGAGTTAGTACTTGTAAGTGAGGGATCTGAATACTTCTTCCACCACTGGCTGGCAATCACTGGACTCCATCAGCTGCAGTCGGCGTATTGGGCTATCTGACAAATAGGGTTTCAGTCCAATGGGAAATTGGCTTGGGCCGTCACAACAATGACATGTGGAAAAACAATGGTATATGAGTTGGGGTGAGGATGTGTTAACCTATTGGTGGAGGTTGTTGGGGCTGCCTGCAGTTTGTGAAGAAGACTGCAGACTAGTCAGGGATGAAAAAAGTCCCACAACCTCCAGTCTGGTAATTATAGCTTCAGTGAAATGTGAATTTAGCATTCACCACCTCTCTTTAGCAAATCCACAAAAGAGTCATCACAGGAGATATGATTCATCTGCAGCGCTGAATGAAGCTCGTCAACTGAGGAGGTCTTGGTGATTAAATTTAATCGCTTCATTTTTTCACTGTTTCAAGTATTATTTTCAGTGATCAATTGACAGCTCCCCCGTGACACCCATCAACCTTTGATGTTTTGCAAACAAATAGGGGTCATGGGGAGCTTTCTCAATACTAAATACATCAGCAGAAAGACAACACACACACACACATACACCACACTGACACACAGGATTGGGCCAATTATGTGCAATGAAACTGCTCTTTCCCAGAAGTGATTCCCAAGATGTTATCTGCTTATGAGCCAGATTATGTAATCCTGTCAGCTTTGGTGGTCAGCAGGTCTAAAATATCAGTGCATCATGAAAAAGCAGTGCATGATGATACAAGTCTTTTGTCTTTTGGTTTAAGACCATGTGCTGTTCAGCAGTTTGATGTGTGTGTGTGTGTGTGTGTGTGTCTGTCTGTGTGGGAGTGTGTGTGGGCGCATTTTTCCCTGTTTCCGCATCTTGCTACACATGCATGCATGTTTGTTTGTTGTTCGTTTATTTGTGTGACTGTCAGCCTGTGCATTTATGTGTGAACATGGACACATCGGTATGTCTGTGTGTGTGTGTGTGTGTGTGTCAACCTGAGGTGCATATGTGTGTCTTTTGGATGTGGGTGAGTTTGATTAAGCATTATTTGGGAGGATTCAGCCAGGCTCGGAGCCAGCCCAGCTGCCTCAGAGGAACAGAGGGCATCTGTTCAGCCTCCACACTGGTCGCTCTGTTCTTAAAGGCTTCTCAGAAAGCAGTATTCACATATAAAACCCAAACTGAGGTTAAAGGGCTCATCGCTCTGATTTGCAGTCACTCAAAATGGTGATCTTAATATATGCTGTGCTGTTTTTGCTTTTTTAAATTCCCCTGACTTCAGTGATTCTTTACAACTGCTGGAGATATCTGGCTTTCAGTGCCTAAATCCAAGGCAGTGCTTTGAACAAAAAGCTTCCAATAACTAAAACTCTAACACTGAGGTTGCTGTGACCGGTTACTGAGGCCAGTGGGATTCACATATTACTTTTAGTTATACTATTAGTTGCAGAGTGTTGGAGATATCGGACATGGAGAAGTTCTGCCTTTTGTTGAATAAAATAGGACAAGATAGCACTCTGTTTGTGGTGTTCAAAGTGCCAAAAAAAAAATACCCAGCAGCAATGTCTCTTTCCAGAAATCATGACCCGGTGACTCAAGATATTCAACAGACCTGGTTGTGAGCAGACTCATGCAGGAACTATTTTCTTTTTAGTGTAACTCCTACATGACCATGTACACATCATGGCTTTCCTCAATACTTTGAACACCACAAGTGAAGTACCAGATAATCCCATTTTATTGGATAGTAGGCAGACGTCTCCAAAACGTACCAAAAAAATGAAGATTGATGAATAGCACTGCAGGTAACAGGAAAAATATGTAGGCCTATTTATTGGTTTTGAGTATTGATTTTGGGGTTAAATGTCTCTTTAGAGCATCTTTAACAAAAAGCAAGTGTAGCTACTGAGAAAGTATCATTATGTGTATCCACACACTTTTTGCACACAGCCTGTATTCTTAACAAGCCATCAGGACTTCTTGGGGGCTGCCTTGCTCTGCTGCAACCATCGGACTATCTCCTGGTGCTTTAGTTGACTGATAGCCTGTTTACCTGCTTGTTCAGCCATAAAACTGCAGACTAACCCTAACGCTAAAATATGTATCATTCATTTATTTGATTTGTTTAACTGCAATGTGATTGATATAGGCTAGCACCAGCGTGCTAACTTTGGCGGGCGATAATAGCGTGCCAGCATTAGTCGGCGATCAATAACGTGCTAGCATTAGCAGGCTAGCAAGACTAAGACCACTCGGTGCCTTTCAGAAAGACCAACTAAAACGTGTATCATTCATTTATTTGATTTGTTTAACTGCAATGTGATGGATATAGGCTAGCGGGCTATCGCTGGCGGGCTTGCGGGCCAGCACTAACCGAACCGGCCGGGCACCAGCCCCTAGTCGAAAACCATCTTTACAGTACAGTATTACAGTAGCCTGGGTATACCTATAATGCCTTGCGTGCTCACTTTCATTTCGATCTGCAAGACAGTCTGGTTTCTATGGCCGTTTCTTAGCCCTGTTTTAGGGATCCAATCACAGAACGGGGAGGGACGGCAAGACAATGACGTGTACTATTGGACAGATGGAAGCTTGTAGTTTTGTAGTTTTCTTACAGATCCAACATGGCTGCAGCAGACGCGAAGCTCTCTTTCGATCTAGCTGTAGGCAGTGTTCTAGATAGTTTAGAGCCAAAGTTTATTTTAAAAGAAGGACAATGTTTGACTTTACACGTTATCACCACCAAAAAGGACGTTTTTGCCTAGCTTCCGACAGGATTTGGCAAAAGCCTGATCTACTAACTAGCTTCGCTACTGCTCGCTGCTGTAACGCCGGTGATCTCGCTACGAGCCGGGGGACAGCGGAGCCGGCGAGAGACCCGCAGCAGCTTGTCTATTGCCCATAAAATCAGTGGATGTGTGTGGCTGAATGACATGAGGGGGGAATAAGGCGTAAAAATAAATAATCTTGCAGAAAGCGAGAGCTGGAGAAGCAAAGCAGCAAGCAACACTCTCTCACAGACACACACACACACACACACCAACACTGCCGGTAGACTGTGAGCTGAAACTACAGAGCAGCCAGAGCCAGAACATGCTGCAGAAAAACGTTGCAGAAGCAGAATTGAGCATTTTAGTCCCAAAGTAGAGATGGGCTCGTCTGGCTATGTAAACATCAGTCATGTTCATGCTCAATGCTTCCTCCAATTTCTGTCGGTTGTTTTTAAAGTGCTTTACAAATAAAGTTCAGTTCAGTTAAGTTCAGTTGAGTTGAGTTAGATGACAGGCTACATTCATGTGGGCTGCTATCAAAGTTAGCTAGCTAGCTAAGTTAGCAGTCTAGTTATACCTGCAAATAAATCGGGGCAGACCATGGCCTAGAGGTTAGGTTATCCGGGCTGTAAACGGGGCGTTGCCGGCTCAAAATGTCAGGACTGACAGGTCACGGACTAAACCTGTCCTTGAGCAAGGCACCTAAGTCCCCCATTGCTCCCCGGGTGCAGAAATGTGCCACCCACTGCTTCTAAGCATGGTGGGGGACCAATGAGGGAGGGAAGCTTAACGTTTTTGCAAATAAACTAGTCTAAAAATCCACCGTGGATTTTCAGATTTTTTACTATGCAATTCTGGGGGGCCTGTATACATAGAGAGAGAGAAAGTGTGGCTACATTGGTGTAACTGTTATTTCCCAGTTCCAGTGATGGTGTAGAGATGCAGAGAGCGCAGATTTGGAAGACCCAGAGACATTGGCTAAACAAATCAAACTCCTTTTTCAGGAGGTGGGTTTTAAGAGACAGGTTATGAATACAGGTATAAATTCAGTCAGACAGTTTGAGAAAAATAATGTGTATTTTGAACGTAACTAATGTAAAATGTTTCAGTATCCTTTAAAATGGATATGAATAGATATCTTTTCTGTGACTATGTGATCCAGAAGTAGATATATATCAAGATACATGTATTTCCTCTTTAATTTTTGGAATTATTCACATCTGCATGTTTTCTTGATATGGCTTTACTCATGTCAGTTCCTATTGCCAGAAAATCCAACAAAGTGGACCATATAGACTTTATTTGTCTCTCCCACCTTTGTGGTACCCTTGTGTGACAAACTGTACCTACATTACCATTAAGAATGTAAGTGTGTGTTCTGACACACCTTTCTAAATTAAAATGAGGTCATCCCTTTGATAGAATAAATAAAAGACATGAAATGGGATTTGCTGTGATTAACCTTGGCATTAGGACCCCTGTTGAGACAGTTACAACACTAATGGGATTGGATAGAAATGTATGATGCTCCAAATGGTGAAAAATTACTTTTCAAAGAGTAGAGTAGTAGAGTAGCAATACATGTAGCTTTAATCTTCACCAGCTCCTAGGTGAAATATCTAGTTTTTTGACTCCTGAATGCTCCATTATGTTCACCAGCTGGTCACTAACTGTGTTAGCCTGTTGTTTGGTGCTGGGCTAGGAGTGTAAAATTAGCTTATCTGAGCATGGCCACTTAAAACAGATGCCTGCTGTAAACCAGATGAGTCTGTAAAGCTCCTTTGTATTTGCTTTGGCAGATGAGTCTGTCTGGTCACTCTCTCATTCAGACTGATTTCCAACGGCTGTGATTGGTCGGGCCAATCAGCGGGTTAGATAGTATGACTGACACCCATCACAACTTATGAAATTCAGATCACATTTTCAAACTAGGCAGCACTGATCCAATATAAATTCAGATTCTATTATGTTCTGTTATCCCATTTTACTAACTGTTGTACCCATAATTTGAAAAAGTTGGAGACCCGGCTCGGTTGTTCTGCTTCACGTTTCGTTGCTCCAGTTGGTTGGTGGTCACATTTTGTTGCTCTGATGGGTTGTAAGACAACTAAGGGACATTTTGGTCGGCACCCGCTGATAGCACCCATTGGAAGTCAAATCAAATCATCTCATGCCATCTCATGCAACACTAAAGTTACATGTTTCCATCAACAAATTTCAATGCGCATTTTGAAGATTTGCATGAGAAAAGCTTGAGGAAACACCAAAATAAAAAAAAACGTATATATTTACATATTTAACCCACATGACTGATCCGCTGTTTCTGCTCTGCTGGTCAAGACAAACTGATATGGAAGAACAATTATAAGTTTCCGAACCGCTTTATTATTATTTTTTCTCTCTTGCTCAATCTCTTCTTCTTCTACTGTTTTCTTACTTGCAAAATCTCTTCTTCTACTACTGTTTACAGACGGATTAGCCAACAGCAATACATTACACTGCCATCTTCTGACCAAAGTATGTTTATTCAATTTAAACCAGTTGATGGAAACTACCCTTATACGTATTTTCTTTCATGCTAATTCGAAAATTTCGCTTCAAAATTTGATATGACTTTAACGGAATCACGCCTAAGCCCCTTTCATAGTGCCATTTCATGCCAGGACATTTACGGCTCTGTAATGTCTCAGCTGCACTATGACTACGCCAGAGGCGAACCAATCCCACCAATTTTCCGCCACCAGAGGTAGTCACAAAGGAGGAAAATTGGTGGGACTGTTGGAAGCAGGACCACTATGAATGGGCCATCGGGGCGAAGTCATCAAATCACTGTTCACTGCGTCTGCCGTCGCTAACTGTGCACAGCATCCACCGCTTATTGTTAACAAACCGGCATTCTAACTGTACACAAAGTATCCGCCGCTGATTTTAAATAAACTGGCATCGCTAACTGTGCACAGTGCGGTGCTTGTTGTCAACAAACGGAGGTCGCTAACTGAACATACTGCTGCAGCACATACACACTGTACTGCTACAGAACTAACTGTGCAGCTTATAGCACTGTGCTACTGTGCAGCACTGCTGCTGCTCTGTTGCACGTCACTATCGTCAGACTACACTGACAAGGCCACGAATATCTCACCTTCGCGGGATCACTATGAACGCAAAGGCGAAAAGCCGGCATAGATCTTTCCGGCAATATAGCAGGACATTTGCTGGACCGCACTATGAAAGGGGCTCTAGCATCTTATCTGTAGCTTAACAGCACGCACTACAGCCTGTTTAAGACAGTAATGTCGGCAAGATCGAAATAAGCCTAAAGTTCCACTTCTGACGAGGCTGACTGCAGAGTATGGTGTTGAGTTTTGTTTGTTCTTACATTGACTTGCCTGATTGCTAAAATGGTAGGAATTGCAAACAGGTGCCGCAAATTACAAATAAAGAAACTGCAGCTTGCTCTGGCGCAGCTGAAGCATGCCAATCAGATGAACTCAAGACTGTCTGTCTAATTATTCATTGTTCCTCCGTTATGTAGAGCCATCAGTGTTTCAAATCCTTTTTAGGATGGCAGTGTCAACATATGGACTCTATTTCCCATCATTGACCAGTTAATGAGATGTGTGTGTGACCATGGAAATTTTACCTTGACATAGACGGAAAATGTTGACAGTGTCAGCTTTTCTTCAGCTCTGTGTGTGTGTGTGTGTGTGTGTTTTTTCTTTATATCACCTCCCATAAAGAAAAACAAAAAAGCATGTCTGAGGGCACAATACTGTCTGTAAAATGTGCATACTAATTGATTTGAACAGCAATGTAGGCTCAAACTGTCGAGCCGTGTAGTCAGCCCTTCTCCCCCAGACTGGCCCCTGCTCGATGCTGCCCTCCTGTGGCGAGGTCAGTCCCTTCCCCTCACCGCGCTACTTGACTCAGGGGCTGATGTAAGCCTTATTGACAGTGCCATTTGCCAGCAGTTGGGCATCAAGACAGAGCCCCTTGATGTTCCACTGGAAACCAAAGCCCTTAATGGTATGCTGCTGTCCACTATCAACCACAAGACAGCTCCTGTGTCTGTGCAGCTATCTGGTAATCACCAGGAGATGATCAGTTTTTTTGTTATTGACTCTCCTCATGTTCCCCTGATCTTGGGGTTCCCCTGGTTAAGGCTCCATAATCCTCAATTTGATTGGGCCACAGGTAAAGCGCGCTCTTGGAGCCCTTACTGTCACTCTCACTGTCTTCGCTCTGCTTTAACCTCCACATCTGACCCCCCTGTAATTGAACCTGTAGATCTGTCATCTGTCCCCGAAGCCTATCATGACCTGGCCCCAGTCTTCAGCAAGGAACAGGCTCTTTCTCTCCCCCCCCCACCGGCCGTATGACTCTGCTATTGAGCTTCTGCCTGGAGCTCCTCTTCCCAGTAGCAAACTGTATAACCTCTCCCGTCCAGAACAGCAAGTAATGGAGAGTTACATACAGGAGTCTCTGGCGGCCGGGATCATCCGCCCGTCGTCCTCCCCGGTAGGTGCAGGATTTTTTTTTGTGGGGAAGAAAGATGGCACACTGAGACCATGTATTGACTTTAGAGGACTTAACAACATCACAGTCAAGAACAAATATCCCCTGCCTCTCATTGACTCTGCTTTTGTACCTCTCCAAGGCGCCACCGTCTTCACCACCCTGGACCTGCGCAATGCTTACCATCTGCTGGGCATAAGAGAGGGTGATGAATGGAAGACTGCTTTCAACACCCCATTAGGTCATTTTGAGTATTTAGTTATGCCTTTTGGCCTGACCAACGCCCCAGCAGTCTTCCAGGCCTTAGTTAATGACGTGCTTCGTGACATGCTTGGCCGGTTTGTGTTTGTTTACCTGGATGATATCCTGATTTACTCTCGCTCTCTCCAGGAACACCAGATCCATGTCCGCACTGTGCTGCAGCGCCTGCTGGAGAACAAGTTGTTCGTCAAAGCCGAGAAATGTGAGTTTCATGCCACCTCTACCTCCTTTCTCGGTTTCATCGTTTCGGAAGGTGAGCTCCGTATGGACCCATCAAAATTCTCTGCTGTCGCTGACTGGCCAACTCCCAACACCCGTAAGCAGCTTCAGCGCTTCAATGGTTTCGCCAACTTCTACAGAAGGTTCGTGAAGAATTACAGCAGCATAGCTGACCCCCTATCTGCACTCACCTCTCCAACAGTTCCATTCCGTTGGACTCCAGAAGCCGAGGCAGCCTTCTCTGAGCTCAAGCGCCAGTTCATCTCCTCTCCCACCCTCATCCATCCTGACCGGTCACTGCAGTTCGTGGTTGAGGTGGATGCTTCCGACACTGGGGTAGGTGCAGTCCTTTCCCAACGCTCACCCAAGGATAACAAGCTGCATCCATGTGCCTTTTTCTCCCATAAACTTGACTCCCCACAGAGGAACTATGATGTGGGAAATCGGGAGCTGCTGGCCGTGGTTTTGGCGTTGGAGGAATGGCGGGACTGGCTGGAGGGCGCAGAGCATCCGTTCATAGTGTGGACCGACCATAAAAACCTCTCATACATCCAGACGGCTAAACGCCTGAACGCTCGTCAAGCCAGGTGGGCCCTGTTTTTGGGTAGATTCAACTTCACTATCACTTACCGTCCAGGTTCCAGGAATGTGAAGCCGAATGCCCTGTCCCGCCAGTTCTCAACCGAAGAAGTCCCTGCCGAACCTGAACCTCCAAACTTCTGGAGGTAATACGGTTGTCCTCACAATCATTGATCGTTTCTCTAAAGCTGCACACTTCATTGCCCTGCCCAAACTCCCCTCTGCACGTGAAACTGCAGACTTGGTGGTACAGCATGTCTTCCGCATCCATGGTCTGCCCTCTGGTATTGTTTCCGATAGAGGTCCGCAGTTTACTTCCCAGGTTTGGAAAGCCTTCTGTACAGCCATGGGAGCGACTGCCAGCCTGTCTTCTGGATACCATCCGCAGTCCAATGGCCAGACGGAGCGGGCCAATCAGGAGATGGAGGCTGCTCTCCGCTGCATCACCTCAGCAGAGCCACTCTCCTGGAGCACTCGGCTGCCCTGGGTGGAGTACGCCCATAACACGTTGCCCAACGCGTCCTCTGGTATGTCTCCATTCCTCTGTTCTCTTGGTTATGAACCCCCTCTGTTCCCAGACCAGGAGGAGGAGATTGCTGTCCCATCTGTCCAGACCCATATGCGTCGCTGCCGGGCCACTTGGAAGCGTGCCCATTCTGCGCTTCTCCATGCTTCGTCCAGGACACAGGCCCAGGCAAACCGTCGCCGTGTCCCAGCTCCTAGCTACATCCCAGGACAGAGAGTGTGGCTCCTCTCCAAGGATCTGCCTCTCCAAGTGGAGTCTAGGAAGCTCGCTCCCCGGTATGTTGGGCCATATGAAATAGAGACTGTTGTCAACCCCTGTGCTGTCCGGCTGAAGCTCCCGGCCTCTCTATGTAGGGTTCCCCTCATCAGTGACTTCCGTCGTCTCCATCCTGACCGGTTCCGTGGGGCGCCCGTAAGGGGGGGGGTACTGTCATGCCTCCTCCCCCTGCTCCCTAGTCTGTGGGTGCAAGCCTGATTGCAGATGGGAGTCTGCTGTGCTGGAGCTGGGGCCTCTCAGCTGCTGCTCATCTGATCATCAGCAACACTATTTAAGATCCTGGGCAACAATCAGTCAGCGCTGGATTATAGACTCTACTCATAGTTAGTCTCTGGCTCTCTAAAACATTACCTGACCTGTATTCCAGTTTTTGTCCTGCCTTTTTGAGATCTGGCTGTTTTTCCCTTTTTGCACTCAGCAACATCCTCCACCCGGACGCCAGCCTGCACCTCCAGCCTGATCCCATTCCCTGCCTGACTGCCTACCCACCTGCATCTGCCTACGCCAGTCTCCCTGCCCTACCACCATTTATAATAAACACTCTTGTTACCTGACCTCTGCCTCTGCCTCCTTCCCTGCTCCTGAGTCCACCAAACCCGGCCTTGACACAAACACCGTGTAGTCAGATCCTTTATTAAACGCCTCTCAGTCAGATCTTTTAAAGGACATTGCAGAGTCTTAAACAATGCCAGAGCTACCTCAACAAAATTCATTCATTCATTCATTCAAAAATCATTGGATTTTCTTGTGATTTCTCTCTGCATTTGCTTGCTGATTTTCTTAATTTTCACTATCAAGGATGGCATGGAAAAATTTGAATGCAGGTCAGATGGAGAGGAGAAAACAGGAATAGAGGGCAATGCTGGGCAAAGGAGAGCGGAGAAAGTATTGAAGAGGAGAACAGTGAGGTAGTATGTAGAGGCAAGCAACAGTGATGGTGCTCAGTGAACAAACAAGCCAGTCTTTGAAGGCCTTGGCATTTGACAGCAGGATGTTAGATGGAAGAGAGAAAGATGTGAGTGAAAAAGTTAATTTGGTTTTTACAATGGAGATAGAGTGGTCTGAGAGGACATTTTCCAACCATCCATCAGTCTGTAGCTTTTGTAAGCGCAATCATCAACAAACAACATTTTCCCAGCATGAAATAAAATAAAAAAGTTTATTTTTCTCATGAAGTCATGGTCATTTAAACACTTTTCTATTAACAATATGAATCATCAGGTCAACCATGGCAATTTAGCACAATGGCTGGAAATACAGTATTTTCTAAGTTAGCACTGTTGTAGAGAAATCTTTGTTGCATTACCCAAACTAGATAGATAGATAGATAGATAGATAGATAGATAGAAGAAAGATTGATATTACATAGAGAATGAATCAGGGATTTATAGAGTATCCCTGCCAGTCCTACAGAAAGGACAAACTTGACAAATACACGGCTTCTGAGCATCACAGAATAGCCTGTCAGCGCCAGTCAAGTTTGACAGCAGGTAAAAATGGTAATTTATAATGATTTGATCAATAACATGTTTGGCTCTTTAATGCTGATGATGCGTGTCATTTCATGCAACACTGTCCTAGCATTGTTTGAGCCCACAGTTGTCCTGGAGCATGAGGGGGCATTCAAGTGCTTGTATTGGCTCATAAACCATGAAATAGCCCACCACAAAAACTATCCAGCATTGCTGCAACTGGCTAATCTTTTGGGCTGCACCTATTTTGACAAGCTCAATGTATGTATTTTCATTTTATTACATTTGATATTGAAATGGTGCCATCCAGTGTGAAATGGGTGTTTTTATTTTAAAAGGTAGTGACACGAAATAGTGGAACGGTAAAATGGCTGACAGGGGCACATAGTTTGTTGGAGTTTATTCTCTGCTGTTATATACATTAGTGGCTAATTTTGTTGTCTTACCTATTCTAAAAGTGTTTATTTGCTAATGTTTGCTATTGTTTTCCCATCTTGTAGCTCTTACGGTGAATTCACAAGGTGGTCAAGGAATGTATTATTTTTATTTTCATGGAGCTGCGTTTTTTTAATTGAATCTTGTGAACCTGCAGTATAAGAGTCGACTGTCATTCAGCCAGGGATGCTACACAATGGCTCTCCCAACATAAAGCAATAAAAAACCACAGTAGGAACATAATTGCTGTACTGCGTGCCTTGGCAGATGAAGTAGAGACCTGCAAATGTCCTACTGCTAAGGAACTGTATTCATTCCATGCCACCTATCGTTTCATTGCCGCCCTTCAACTGCAGGCTGATGTGCTCCCTCGCTTGGCACGCCCTCTAAGCTCTTCCAAAAGGAGGATTTCATGTTCCTGGCAATCAAAGAGCAGGTAACTTAAATAACTCAGTTCAACTGCTATGTTTTACCCTGGTTATTTTGCACAAACATAGGCACCACAAAAAGTATTTTCACATTAGTCTATGTGCTTATTTTCCCAGGCCCCTGTCACCCAGGACTTAATAAAGGGCATAAACGATTCTGGTGGCCATCAACCTAGCTCACACATGACTTAGCTGTCCCAAAATTTGGATGACCCTGCAAGACTGGGGACATTCTGTATCTCTGTTGAACAGGAGAGAGGAAGAAGAGGGGATGATGCAGGAGACAGACAGCTGTACTGGCAAAGACTTCAATCATGGGTATGATTATGTGGGCTGACCTTATAGGTATAACTTTTATTTAGTTGTTGCACAATTCTGTTTATAATTTTCTGACATTTTCTTGTGTTTGATCAGGTGATGGATCCCTATTTGGATGGCCCCAATGCCCATCTTGAGAGACGTTTCTGGCCACCATGATTTCTTAAGTGTTGTGGCCGGTCTGTTTGTTGGTTTGTCAAATGGTTGTAGTGCAAGCTTGGATGACACAAGACTGAAACAAGAATAGCTATCATTAATGTGTTTTGGAAAACAGACTGGATTCAATATTAAAGCGTATATTTTCTTCAGGTAACAGAAAAGGGTGAAGGAGTTCCAAAAACTGTTTGAGAGACTGCTGTTGGTAATTGGAAGCTCTCGCTAGATTTTTTTTATTGCTGTAAATGGTAAAAATCCATATAGGTGGAACAAACTGGGTAGCTAGCATTAGCAGGAACAATAGCCACTCTGAGAATTGGCAGATTCAATTCATATACAGACAGCTTATTCTAAATGCATTTTGATCTTATTGTAGTTTAAATATTGGAGGATGGAGAAATAAAAGCCACTACATAAGTCACAGCAGTTTGTTGGAGAGCTATAGAAGTTTGATGAGTCACAGCGAGACTTTAGCATGTTTGCAATTCGTCACGATAGCATCAGCATTGTTGAAACTTTGAAAGGCTGCATTAAAGAGACAGTTGTGTGCTCGTGTCCAACAGGCAGGCTGTGTTGTCGTCTATTAAACATAACTTGACAGGGCAGCTTCTCACAGGAACTCGTATGAACCGATTAGAGACGAAGAGAAAGCTGCTTGATGTTTTTTTTTCATCTAGGGAGTGCTTGCTTGTCAACTGTAACAACTTAAGGGCCTAAAGAAGTTCTAGCACTAGTAGTGTTGTTATGCACCTTGACGCAAGCATAAAAACAGACATACAGGAATAGAGCAGATTAAATATTTCAATGATCCTCTTTCCACTTCTTCCTTTTATGTGTATATCAGATTTAAAAAAATGTGTTCAGTTATTTAAAAAGTGTAGTTTGATCTTCATAGCAACTGCACAGCTTTGGATCAGGGCTAATTTTAGAACGCTTTGCTCAACTGTAAGAGCCGATATGTAGGATTTTAAAAGAAAGAATAGGCTTTTAACGCTTGCATTGGTCACCCACAGTAGCAGACTGTAACCACCACAAACACCATAGGAGATCTTATCTTCCTGTGGCCGTCAAACTTTACAAATCATCTACCTCATGTTGAGAAATGAAAAGTATAGAGGCTTGGGGTGCTGAGGTGGTTCCAGCCTCCATTTCAGCTCTGTTCTGCTCTTTGCGTTTAATCTCTCTCTTTCTGTGGATTGCTGTCTCCCTGTGGCTTGCAATCATCCCAACTGTCTGATTTACGAGACATAAGCAGTCATAATGTGCGATAATGGCACATTACGAGCAATGCCATGGACATAATTATGAACACTTTGAATTACCCATACACATATTTGCTCTCCACCAACACCTGAGGGAAATATCTGGCTATTTAGCTGTTAAAGGTGCCCAGTGGAGTTACCTTGCAAACAAACAAAAGTTATGTTTACATTAAGTGTTTCTTGCCACAATGCATTGTGGGTATATGCTTGAGGCCTGACAAATTTGCTGAATGCATTTCCATAACCCTGCTTTGGTTAAATCCATTTACCAGGCAATAGTCGTATTCTAACAATCTACCTTCATATCCCTGCCCAAGGATAATGTTATCATAATCATAAATTAACTAAACAAATTGGCATTGTTATTACAACCAGTTCTAGTATTAGATTGTACTGTTCCTCTGTAGGAATCAGCATAAAGCAGTTCTCTTCTGCTGTGAGTAGGTACAATAAATCTCAAACACTGCCCTCTGTATTTCATTACTTAAACACCATGTCTTCAGCCTCTTGAACCAACTGATCCCTTTCTTAGTTTCAGCTGATGACACTGGGACAACTATAAGCAATCTCACAAGTCTTCAAGTTGATCAAAGAGGCCTCAGACCTCCGGACACATGCCCTGAAGGATACCAACAACCTCATTGCTGGACTGGAAATAATACTTGGTTCGAAACATTGCTAGTTTTGTCTTCAGGTATTCTGGATTGTGCTCTGGATACTTTTGCACAACATAGTGTACCTCTCCAGTTCAGAGGACTTCCAGAGGAGCTCCAGGGTTCTGATCATTTTCATTCCTTTGTGCTCAAATTGTTCTCTAAATATCAAGACTTTATAGAACTCTGCATGTAGGTGGGTTATGGACATGTGGAGATTTAATTCGAGTTAGACCTAACATTTCACACATCTGTGATGCTGTGGTGTGAACAGATTGTGTCTTTCATACAGGCAACAGCAGAAAGCAAGCCATCCTAAGTCTGTGTCCTGCACTGGAGGGAAACATTGAGAATCACCAACTCGACTGTTATCTCTAAGGAAAGAAAAAGACCAAGAACAACATTTCCCTGCTGAAATTTACAAGCCCTGCCCTGCCTGCTGCATTTGAGTTACCTGTGGCAATCTCACTCAAAGAACACAATACATGCTCATATAGGTTCAGCACAACACGTATGGCACTTGTGCGGACTGTCCACCTTGTTGGACAAAGAGGTCAGATAGCCTGCTGTGGCCCCTCACCAGTTACTTACATGACAACTGGGTGGCCTAAAAAAGGAGTGAATCCTCTTCTCGTGCATTTCAATATCTTGCATAACAAAAACAACAATGACAATTTTAAACAAAGTCAACTCATTGGATGTTACCAGCAGACTAACATAGCCCACACTGAGACTGCTAGCATAACAGTTAACATTAGGAATAAGGAGCTTGCTGAGACATTGTAAACCGAGGGTGGATTTGCACTTTTATTTGCTGTCTAATGTTTGCTAAATAATGTCAGCTAGTAGCTTGCAATAGCAAAATTAGTTTGTCAACACCTCCACCTGGTTTGCATTTGGAATTATTGACTACTAGGATAGTTTATTTCAGTTAATGTTCAGCGACAAATGCTAGCTTACACGTCACATAACAAGACAAAGTTCTACATCACTAACGTTAGCGTTAGCCATTTCATCCCTCGCTACAGCAGACGTTGAAATACAGAGACATAGCTCGTTTTTTGCTGCATGTACACGCAACCTATATTGACGTTTTGACAGGAGAACAGGCTGGTGAAGCACTTTGTGTTACATAGTTGTATGAAAAGTGCTGTACAAATAAAGTGATTGGTTGGTTGGTTGGTTGAAAGGAGGCAACTTCTTTGGCCCTTAAAGATTTGAACTGTGTCATCTGTGTGTTGGACCTGTATCCAGACAACCATCTAAACATCAAGGGGCAATTTCCTTAATCTGTGGCTGATTGCAGTTGGCAGTGTAAATTGTCTGAGTACTTAGCAAATTAAAGGCCTTTCAAGAATAAGATGAATAAAGTGGACACTTGAGCTGCTTGTTTCAGTTTCTTAGAACAGAAGCCATTGAGCATGTGGTCTCTCCATCCTGATAAGGACAATACAATACATAGACCATATATACTGTATATACACTGACGTTATGTGCCATCCTTCATTTCAGTTACTGGTTAGTATTACTGTAAAGTGATGTATACCACATTACTGCTCTTGGACAGCAATGATGCGTTCAATTATTAAAGGGCAAATCAACTGCAATTGACAAATGGGAGTAACCTGTTGCACTGTAGTGGGGTTTTATTCTCATTTCCATACATGATTTCTATGAGGGCTTTTCGCATAATCTTAGCCTTGGGACCCATGGATAACTCAGTCCCTTTTCACACACACATTGTTAAACCCGGCTTAACCTAAACTACAGAATGTTCACCTGGGTACAAAAATAAAATTGCCACAAGCGCATTGGAGGGTGTGTTTTTACCAATGGTGGAATGTAAATAAGTAATGTACTTAAGTACAGTTTTGAGATACTTGTACTTTATCTGAGTATTTCCATTATGCTTCTACTCCACTACATTTTGAGGCAAATATTGGACTTTTTACTCCAATACATTTAGCTGCCAGCTTTAGTTACTTTTCGGGTCAAGATTTAACATAAAAAACACGATCTAAGTGATCTAACATTGAAAAAAAGGAAAAACCTCAAACAGAATATTCAGGAGTTCAAATGAACCCTATCTTTACAAACTTAAAACGCTGCTTACATAAATGCATCAATAATAATAATCCAATTATATATTTTGAATATTTAAAACAATCTGAATGGGTCCACTTTGCATAAAAGTACTTTTACTTTTGACACTTTAAGTACAATTTAATGATGATACTTTTACATCAGTAAGTTTTGAATGCAGGACTTTTACTTGTAGTGGAGTCATTTCACTGTGTGGTATTAGTACTTTTACTTTAGTAAAGGATCTGAATACTTCTTCCACCACTGGTTTTTACCCACACACCATCGTGGTCACCAGCATCACCACCTATTTTAAAATAGCTGTTAATCCTCATTTTTATTGAATATGTTGCTAAAAACTTACCTCTTGTTTTATTCTGCAATAGTAACAGAATACAGTAACCTTTTTCCATATCATAATATCATAATGTAATTACGATTTCAATATTCCTTACTCCTGCTGTGACATCACTAACTTCCAGGTATGGTTTAGCCAGAGATGCAACACAAAAATTGCAAAGTGGAAATAATCTGCAAAGACAGAAAACACTCTACAGATACCTCCTCAGAAGTCAATAAAATAAGTAGAGTCAGGAGAGCTGTATTAAATCAATTCAAGCCTTAAGGGGACTTTGAAAAGATGAGCACATGGTCAAATAGTCTTTTTTGACCCCTGGCAGAGATTTTGTTCAACTCATTCACTTCAAAAAACCAAGTACAAGCATCACCATATGCCTCAAGATGATTCTTGCCCATTTGGGAACATCTTTACTTGGCCCTTTCTTCCTTAGAAGTTAAGAACAAAATGCAATTAGAGGATCAGATGTTTTCAGGTTGTTATACGGTTTCATTTGTTTTTGAGCCATTGGCTTTTAATTCGCTTCGGCACGATGTAAAAATCAGTAAAATATGCTTGAGTTAAGCAAAGGCTTGGCTACAAATTTGTGGTTGCATTTTCCAGGCTGCCATGCCAAAGTGCTGCTTTCACTACACCGCCTGTGTAAATCCAACCCAGTGACCAATGCATCTACATAAATATTTCTCAGTATTACTTTAGATTGGTAAAATACAAAACGTCTGCATTACTTTACATAATTATACGAACCTAATTAAAATGTCTGGAGATTAGATGTTCACTGTGATAGATTACACAGGTTTCAAGAGTATACTGTACTAACTGATTTTTATATAATGAAATACAAAAAACATACAATAAAATATGTCCAGATTTAGCAAAAAAAGAAACTACATGTTCTCAAATTGTTGTCTGTACACAGTAATTTGAAGTCATGCTTTTTGGCCACCTGACAAATCTAAACCCAATACTTTTTCATTCATTCATTCATTCATTCATTCATAATCGTTAACCACTTATCCACGATCGGGTCCAGCTGACACTGGGCGAGAGGCTGGGGACACATTGAGATGGACAATCACGCTCTCATTAAATCCTACGGGGAATTTAGAGTCACCAATTAAACCTAAGTGCATGTTTTTGGACTGTGGGAGGAAGCTGGAGTACCCGGTGAGAACCCACGCTGACACGGGGAGAACATGCAAACTCCACACAGAAGTTGAAGAAGAAGAAGATGCTTTGGAAGAGACTAAAAAACAACCAGACTATTTTTTTGTTACTACTTTAACCAGAAAAAAATCACTTCAAAAAAGTAGCTGGAAGTCTTAAGGCGCTTTCACAACCCAAAATTGAGTCCATTTTAATCGAACTCTGGTGCAGTTAAATCCTTGATATGGTTTCTTCGGTTGCTTGTAAAAGCTCCATTCATACCCTGGTGCGGACCAAAACAACCGGTCCCTAGTGCAGTCGGATTCCACTGAGAACTAAATCCGACCAGAATCTGACCCAATTAAAGAAAGACATGAACCAAAACGCAGTGGATTGTGGGCTACCTCTACAACGAGATGTGCTCGAAATAACTTAACATGTACCTTCGTGGTAGAAGCAGATCATGGTAGGAGCATCAAGGCTCACCTTCTCTGATTATACAGGTGTCTGATCATGTCAGAGCACATCGGAAATAATGTCTCAAAATCAATGGGAACCCGGAGCCCCAACAGGCACTGGTGTGTGGAGCGTTTCTCTACAAATTGGTTTGGTGGGAACACCAGAGTAGATTACGGCCGGTATAATTAAAGGTACTCGGTTTGCGCTCGGTTCCATGTTACTTTGTTTACATTTTACACTGCCAACTTTTCAACCAACAAGAAATTATACTGTGAGTAGATTTCCAGCACTCCACCTTCGTACACGCCCCTCTTCAAAGCTTTTTTTTTTTAATTTGGGCCGCTTACATTTCTGCACTGGCTAAACAAACAGACTTGAGTTGTGAAAGTGTCCTTAGAGATCTTTCAGAGTCTTGCAAGAGGCAGATACATCCTGACCACATGAGATGACCTTCAGTGCGATCAAACACCATCAATGCTTCCTTTTATCCCCACAGCCTGCAGACTGGTTTGAACAATAGCCAGGACATATCCATTCAATAGTTATTGAACTAACTCTTTGCTTCCGTCTTGTTTGTGCAGATTTTTGTCTGTGTGATACTGTCAATGCACTGGTCATTCTGAAAAACATTTTTAACAAGCCTTGTGTAATGTAGTGTGGTTATGCAATACAATAATTTCATTTTCACATATAATTAAATCCAGTAAACCAATATTAGAGCATTCATTACAATAAACTGGCATGCTTTTTATTTTAGCATTTCTGGGAAAAGGTTTGGTTCATCCGGACATTATCTCCACTGTCTAACACATCCTGCGAATTGAAAGGTTCTTTTTTATGGCCTGGAGTAAATTTATAATGTAATCTAGGGAGGATTTGAATTAGATTTTCCTATTAGCCAGGCCCTGACTGAACCAAGACATCTGCTTTGAATCTCGCCTAATACAATAGAATTATCTCAGAGTCTGTTCAGCCGATGTCTTCCTGTCCTGTCTTTCTCTTAAGCACAGCTCTCTGTCATGATCTTCCACTCCTCCTCCTGCTGTCTGTATATCTCTTCACATGCTCTTTACAATGTACTTTGCTCATTATAAAGCAGTTACAAGGAGCTTTTTCACTGGTTTAAAAAAGTCTCAGTTTAATATTGAAGCTTCTATATGACCTAGATAAGCAAACGAGACCATCAGCAAGATGACTGGCTATTTGTTTAAAGTTATTCTTAATCCCTGTCCCCAGGTCTGATTTCCCCACGAAATCAGCAGAAACAACCTACGGCACATGGCTCAAAGAGACTCCGTTTAGATTTTCCCAGGCAAAGTTTGGCAATGAGAAGTATGTTAATTAGTTAAAAAGAAGCAGGAGGAGATTTTTCTCAAGATAATTTCAATTTTTGACGTTGTATTTTGTAGTTATGGCAGATACTCGGGCAGGATCAGCCAACAGAAAAAGAAAAGAATTGACTGAAGAAGAAAAACAAAACAAAAAAAAGCTAAAAGGGATGGTCATTGAGCATGGACAAAAACACAACTCAAACTTTTTTGTCAGAGAATTGTGGAATTTGAAAGGATTCAAAACCAATCCTGATTTGGTGTGCCTTCTTTTTCCCTTATATTCGACAGAAGGCAGACAACTCCATGGCAGATATCGCCAACACTTGGCAACTACAGCAAAACCATCTATATCAATAAGCAGGTCTACAGGTAGTGATCTAAAGGATTCGTTAAAAATAACTTGTCTTTTGGGTAAGAGTGCGTAGGGGTCCACTAACTACATGGTGGTGTAGTGCAGCGTGGTGTAGTGCACCAAATCCCAAGGCACGCCAAATGGCGTGCCTTGGGATTTGGTGACAACCACACACTATTAATGCAGTATACAACAATACAAACACCTGCATTATTACTTTGTGTGCACTAATTTCCCCATACAAAGACACATTCTATACTACCCTCAAAATAACTATTTTTAAAACTCAAGCTCAAAGGGAGCCCCAGTAGTTTCGCCGTATGCGTAGCTGCTGTGGGGCACATATTATTCAGTTTTCCATGTGCGCCAGTTGAAGGCCATGCAACCGGCTGCTATATTATTTTAAATTTGAATTAAATAGTTGTGATTTACAAGTTGCGATTCACTACAGCCTGTATATGTTATACCCCTCTTCCCTTAAAATCAATAGCAGCATGGGGATAGAGAAACGAGCCTATCTGTCAGTATCAGAAAGAAAGAAAACAACTGCTGCTGCCACTGAAATAGCGCATCCGACTGGCTGGGAGTGAGTGAAAGTGAAAACATACAATATAAAGTTCATCTTTATGGGTTAAATTAATGTTGAATTCATCATGTTGGATTCATGCGACAGATATCAATAGCAAGAGTTTATTGTCTTTATTTCTGACGAGTGCCCGAGACAAGTTTATGAACATCACTGTTAACAAGAAGCATACTTCCTGTCGCCAAACACATGTAGCTTTCAAAATAAGAGCACATTGAAGTGCAAACAGAATCCACCACATAATTTAAGACAAGTAAAAATATGATGCCTTATATAAAAACATACAAGAAGCCTTATTCTCCTTAATAATTACATACATGTTTACAATCATGTAGGCAAACTCATTAAAATATACAACGATAAGGATCAATGTATATGATGTAATAGTGCCATTAGAATGTGCAAGAGGCCATTCACAGTGATGTGTGAAGTGTGTGAAGTGAATCAAAATCAATCAAACTTTATTTATATAGCGCTTTTCATACATAGAAATGTAACACAAAGTGCTTTACAAAAAATAAGGATAAAAACAGACAACAAAAACGACAAAACCCACCCCTGCCTCCCCCACATACACATCTGTATGTACACACACATGCACATAGACACGCATGCACACAAGCACACACTCAGACTCACACACTCAGACTCACACACAGCACATATTGATTGACAGTGTAGAGACATGGCAAGTGAAGTGTAATAATACACGTTATGGAGGCTATTTTGCACGGATATGAATACAGGTGTGCCTTGAGATTTTGGCGCACTTTGGTATGCCTTTGACATGAGAAGTTTGAAAAACACTGGTGGTTAGCATTCTTGTAGGCGCCGCCAGTTCGACTACGGCCTGCAGCTCTTCTCTGTGGAGTTTGCATGTTCTCCCCGTGTCAGCGTGGGTTCTCACCGGGTACTCCGGCTTCCTCCCACAGTCCATAAAAATGCACTTAGGTTTAATTGGTGACTCTAAATTGCCTGTAGAGAGCGTGGTTGTCTGTCTCTACGTGTCTGCTCTGCGATAGTATGATGACCTGTCCAGGGTGTACCCCGCCTCTCGGTTAAGATAAGCGGTTAAGGAGAATGAATGAATGAATAACTAGCAGCACGAGTTACTGTACATATTCAGAGAATTCTTTCTTATTTCTTCAGCCATTGTTACAAAAACAAGTCAAGCCAACATCGGTTGTGTTCAGAGAATTATTCTGCTTCCATCTAAACTCCACCAACAAGAAAATGTTAACCAACAGAAAAAGTGTCTATTAATGACATTAATATTTACTGGAACAAATTGTGTTGAGTGAAGATCTACATGAATGGCGACAATGTCTTTGGTTTCTGCTCTTTTCTCTCATCCTGAAGGAATAGATCCTTTTGCTCCTCACATTTACTCTGAGTTACTAAACTGGGTGTGTGGACTGCTTCTTGTCTTCCTTAACATGTATATTTCATTGTTTAGCCTTCAGTATATTTCCTGCCACTAATGATATAGCTCTTAAGTGCGACTGGCAAGTCAAGTGCTTTTAAATCATTTAAATGTTTAAACATTCTACAGAGTTTGCATGCACGCAACAATTTTAGGGCTTTTCTTCAGCATCTACACAGTATGAACAAAGAACTCCTTGTGTTATCTGGAAAATAGTCATTATTATGCCTTTGCCTTGCTCACTTTAAGGTTTATTGAGGCAATTAGAAATCATTTCAAATTCACTATTTAAAAATGTCAGGTTTTTAACAAATTTCACTCCTTTACCATACTTCCTTCCTTATCTTTAAGGCCAACATCTCTTGAATGGGCCTTACTTTTATCATTATTATATGGATAATAAAATTATACTCAATGCATGATGAAGACACCAGGAATATCCTCCATTTACAGACCCTCTAAAATATTGCCATAAGAATGACTGATTAACATATTTCATAATAATCATGTCACATAATAATTACGAGTATTCACGGAGATGTGTGGGAAACACTGCTTTCTGTCTGAAAATAACAACGATAACAGCTATTCATAAATTTCTCTCAGGACCTCTTTAATGTCTGTTTTACACAACCTAAATAAATTCAGATCATTCCATTATGCTTATGCTATCTTAAGAGCTTATTTGCATGAACATAATCAGAATATGGTCTTGACATAGTTTCTGCTTTATACACATTAGCAGCAAATGTGGACACTCAGTACAGACTACTGTATAAAAATCACACAAACTGACTTTTTGTGCCCCTTATTCATTTAACCGGACACCTGTGTTCATGTTAGCTGATTTCTGGTTTCCAGTAGACTGTGTCCTGCTGGGACATGTCAAAATGTCACCCATAAAAAAGGGCTGTTGGCTTTGTATGCAATTCCTACCATCTCTGAAATGTGTCATTTGATCAACGTTGGGCATGACACTTTACGATTGTGGAAATGCTTGCAGGGAGTGTTACCAGTGTTGTGTCTAAACCCAACAAGTTCTCCAATATAATAAGATAAGCTGCCTATGTAAGGGCTTAGAATTGTCCACCTGAACATATGCAGTATCAGGAATAAATTGACTGAAGTTGCTGATGTACTGTTTGTAAATACTTTACACATATTGGCAGTGTCAGAAACTAATTTAGATGGTAGATTTGAGGATTCATCACTGATGATAAATGGATATAATATTTTTAGAAAAGACAGGAATTCACATGGTGGAGGGGTTGCTTGTTATATTCAAAGTCATATACCTGCTCGAGTTAGGGATGACCTGATGACATCTGATACTGAAGTACTCTGGTTACAAATTCATCTGACGCATCTTAAACCAATATTACTAGGATGCTGTTACAGGCCCCCTAATGCTAATAGCTGCTATTTAGACAGAATTTGTGATATGCTAGATCATGTGAGTAGTACTAATCATCAAGTGTACTTTTTGGGTGATATGAATGTAGACTGGAATTCCTCTTGTTGTCCAATGAAAATGAAACTTATGGATACATGTGCTGCTTGTAGTTTCTTGCAGGTTGTAAAGAATCCCACCACAATAAGTTTGAAGGGTGATGGCACCAGAGCTGCTACTTGTATTGATCACATATATGTTAATGTACCTGAGGTTCGTTCTGCCTCCATATCTGTCCCCATAGGCTGTAGTGACCATAACGTTGTAGCTATCGTAAGGAAAACAAAAGTTCCCAAGCCTGGTGAAAAGATCTTTCAATCATTTCAATCCAGACAAATATAAGAAAGATATGAACAATGCTGAATGGTCAGAGGTGTTCTCAATGCAAGATCCAGAGGAAGCACTTTTAGCTTTCAATAGAATACTGTAGGCAGTGGTGAACCATCATGCACCAGTAAGAAAGTTTAGGCTTAGAAATGTTGGACGAAGAACTAAAAGGATATATGAATGAAAGGGATCAAGCAAAATTGTCAGAAATGTCATCAGGTCTTAAATCTGACTGGCAAGTTTATTGTAAACTAAGAAACTTTGTAACCAAAACTAACAAGAAGAAAAAGAAATTGTATTATGAAGAAAGAATTAATGAAATCAAACATGATAGCAAACACTTCTGGAAAACCTTGAACAATTTATTAAAAGGAAACACTAAGCCTACACCATCTTACCTTGGTACTAAGGGAGGTTTTCTCACTAAGCCAGTAGACACCAGCAGAGTTCACAGACACCTCATACAAGTATCTAGGAGAAACGGTTCATTATTTATGAAAGGGGGCGTGGCTAATCAAAAAGGGCGGGAATTTATGAAACATTGTTATGTATAAGTGGTCAGTGATGAACCATCATCATGCTTGGCAAGTTTGAGGAAGATTGGACAATGTATGGTCAAGTTATAAGGTCTCATTTTTTTATGAAGAAACACCATGTCTGTTTACTTAGAGTAAACTGACAGTTATCAGTTAGAATGTCTGTGTTGGAGGAGGGAGGGGAGAGGGGGGAGGCTTTGGTAGCTAAGCAACTACATGGCCAGGTGGAGTCGACCAATAAGAGCAGAGCAATCAACTGAAATTAACTGCTGTTGGAGACGGTTCCGCAGACAGAGGTGGACAAACTGAAAATTCTGGCCTTGCACAGAAAGCATTTTTGGCAAAACCATAATACCTATCATTGATCCGACTTCACTTTGAGCGTCCTGAGTTCTTCCTCAACGTCTACATATATTTTTTTTAAGAAAAATGAAAAAAATAGCTTTGTTAGAGCGATTTAAAAAAACACTTACATCTACTTTTTTATGAAATCTTCCTGCGTTTTTAATATGGGAGCCAATGAGGCTGTTGGTGCGTTTTGTTTGTGCATCTGTGCGTCCTGCGCCGAAACTATAACTCTGACAGCTTTACCAGAGGATTGTGAGTGAGAGGACAACTTTTCCTACGTTTCTATGTATAAATTATTTCTGTAGAGTGAAATTTGCGGCCTGGAGCGCAGTTTTCAAATTTATTTTTTGACAATTCGTTCCCTCCCTCTACACTCTGTTTGATGACATCACCACTCTAGACTCTCCATAGGGTTACATTGGGGGGATTTTTTGACTTGTTTTTGCCCAATAATTTGAAAACCGTTTGTCGAAACCCTTAGAAAAGTCATAGCACACCTGTCATGGGCGAGCCGGTCGATTTGATACCTTTTTTGTGTATGTGCGGCCAAAACTCTGGGAGGAGTAGTCGACCGAAAAAAACACGGAAGAAACGGAAGAATAAAAACTAGAAAATTTCTAAAGAAATTTTGATTGTGTGCTTGCCTCTGGACCATCATTCTCGTGGCTCAAATCAACAGTCAAACAGGGACTCTGTCCTGAGTTCACAGACACCTCATACAAGTCTGTAGGACAAACGGTTCAAAAGTTAGTAAAAGGGGGCGTGGTCACTCAAAAGGGGCGTGGCTTGAATCAGCAGTTAAAAAGGGACTCTGCTGAGTTCACAGACACCTCATACAAGTCTATAGGACAAACGGTTCATTAGTTATGAAAGGGGGCGTGGCTAATCAAAAGGGGCGGGGTTATCAATCACCAGTTAAACAGGGACTCTATGCTGAGTAATCTGACACTTTATACAAGTTTCTAGGACAAACGGTTCATCAGTTATGAAAGGGGGCGTGGCTAATCAGAAAGGGCGGGAATTTATTAAACATTGTTATGTATAAGTGGTCAGTGATGAACCATCATCATGCTTGGCAAGTTTGAGGAAGATTGGACAATGTATGGTCAAGTTATTAGGTCTGTTCACTTAGAGTAAACTGACAGTTATCAGTTAGAATGTCTGTGTTGGAGGAGGGAGGGGGGAGGCTTTGGTAGCTAAGCAACCACGTGGCCAGGTGGAGTCGACCAATAAGAGCAGAGCAATCAACTGAAATTAACTGCTGTTGGAGACAGTTCCGTCACAGTGAGCAGACAGAGGTCGACAAACTGAAAATTCTGGCCTCGAACAGAAAGCATTTTTGGCAAAACCATAATACCTATCATTGATCCGACTTCACTTTGAGCGTCCTGGGTTCTTCCTGAACATCTACATATGTTTTTTTTTAAGAAAGATGAAAAAATAGCTTTGTTAGAGCGATTTTAAAAAACTGTTAAATTTTTTTGGGGGAGAAATCTTCCTGCATTTTTAATATGGGAGCCAATGAGGCAGTTGGTGCGTTTTGTTTGTGCATCTGTGCGCCCTGCGCCTAAACTATAACTCTGACAGCTTTACCAGAGGATTGTGAGTGAGAGGACAAATTTTCCTACGTTTCTATGTATAAATTATTTCTGTAGAGTGAAATTTGCGGCCTGGAGCGCAGTTTTCAAATGTATTTTTTGACAAATCGTTCTCTCCCTCTTCACTCTGTTTGATGACATCACCGCTCTAGACTCTCCATAGGGTTACATTGGGGGGATTTTTTCACTTGTCTTTGCCCAATAATTTGAAAACCGTTTGTCGAAACCCTTATAAAAGTCATAGCACACTTGTCATGGGTGAGCCGGTCGATTTGATACCACTTTTGTGTATGTGTGGCCAAAACTCTGGGAGGAGTAGTCGACCGAAAAAAACACGGAAGAAACGGAAGAATAAAAACTAGAAAATTTCCAAAAAAAATTTTGATTGTGTGCTTGCCTCTGGACCGTGACTCTCATGGCTTATCAAAAGGGGCAGGGATTAAACAGGGACTTTCTGCTGAGTGCACTGACACCTCGTACAAGTCTCTAGGACAAACGGTTCACTAGTTAGTAAAAGGGGGCGTGGTCACTCAAAGGGGGCGTGGCTTGAATCAGCAGTTAAACAGGGACTCTGTCCTGAGTTCACAGACACCTCATACAAGTCTCTAGGACAAACGGTTCATAAGTTATGAAAGGGGGCGTGGCTAATCAAAAGGGGCGGGGTTATCAATCACCAGTTAAACAGGGACTTCATGCCGAGTAATCAGACACCTTATACAAGTTTCTAGGACAAACAGTTCATTAGTTATGAAAGGGGGCGTGGCTAATCAAAAAGGGCGGGAATTTATGAAACATTATTATGTATAAGTGGTCAGTGATGAACCATCATCATGCTTGGCAAGTTTGAGGAAGATTGGACAATGTATGGTCAAGTTATTAGGTCTGTTCACTTAGAGTAAACTGACAGTTATCAGTTAAAATGTCTGTGTTGGAGGAGGGAGGGGGGAAGCTTTTGTAGCTAAGCAACCAGGTGGCCAGGTGGAGTCGACCAATAAGAGCAGAGCAATCAAACTGAAATTAACTGACAATTCCGTCACAGTTAGCAGACAGATGGTCGACAAACTGAAAATTCTGGCCTCGAACAGAAAGCATTTTTGGCAAAACCATAATACCTATCATTGATCTGACTTCACTTTGAGCGTCCTGAGTTCTTCCTCAACGTCTACATATATTTTTTTTTAAGAAAAATGAAAAAATAGCTTTGTTAGAGCGATTTAAAAAAACACTTACATCTACTTTTTTATGAAATTTTCCTGCGTTTTTAATATGGGAGCCAATGAGGCAGTTGGTGCGTTTTGTTTGTGCATCTGTGTGTCCTGCGCCAAAACTATAACTCTGACAGCTTTACCAGAGGATTGTGAGTGAGAGGACAAATTTTCCTATGTTTCTATGTATAAATTATTTCTGTAGAGTGAAATTTGCGGCCTGGAGCGCAGTTTTCAAATTTATTTTTTGACAATTCGTTCTCTCCCTCTCCACTCTGTTTGATTACATCACCACTCTAGAGTCTCCATAGGGTTACATTGGGGGGATTTTTTGACGTGTTTTTGCCCAATAATTTGAAAACCGTTTGTCGAAACCCTTATAAAAGTCATAGCACACTTGTCATGGGCGAGCCGGTCGATTTGATACCTTTTTTGTATATGTGTGACCAAAACTCTGGGAGGAGTAGTCGACCGAAAAAACACCACGGAAGAAACGGAAGAATAACTAGAAACAAAATTCCAGGGAAATTTTGGAGTGCCACGGGACTACTGCCGGATGATTCTCGTGGTTTAAATCAGCAGTTAAACAGGGACTCTGTCCTGAGTTCACAGACACCTCATACAAGTCTCTAGGACAAACGGTTCACAAGTTAGTAAAAGGGGGCGTGGCTACCCAAAGGGGCGTGGCTTTAAATCAGCAGTTAAACAGGGACTCTGTCCTGAATTCACAGACACCTCATACAAGTCTCTAGGACAAACGGTTCACGATTTAGTAAAAGGGGGCGTGGTTAATCAAAAGGGGCGGGGTTATTAATCACCAGTTAAACAGGGACTCTATGCTGAGTAATCTGACACCTTATACAAGTTTCTAGGACAAACGGTTCATTAGTTATGAAAGGGGGCGTGGCTAATCAAAAAGGGCGGGAATTTATGAAATATTGATATGTAGAAATTGTCAGTGATGAGCCATCATCATGTATGACAAGTTTGAGGCATATTGGACAATGTATGGTCAAGTTATTAGGTCTCGTGTTTAATGAAAGAACGTCATTTCTGTTCAGTGAGAATGTCTGTGTTGGAGAAGTGGGGGGGGGGGAGTGGGAGGAGGGGGGCGGCTTTGGTAGCTAAGCAACCACGTGGCCAGGTGGAGTCGACCAATCAGAGCAGAGCAATCAACAGAAACTAACTGTCACTGACAATGCTTTGCTAAAGTGAGCAGCCAGAGGTGGACAAACTGAAAATTCTGGCCTCGAACAGAAAGCATTTTTGGCAAAACCATAACACCTATCACTAATCTGAGTTCACTTTGAGCGTCCTGAGTTCTTCCTGAACGTCTACATATATTTTTTTTTAAGAAAAATGAAAAAATAGCTTTGTTAGAGCGATTTAAAAAAACTCTTACATCTGATTTTTTCAAAAATCCTCACGTGTTTTTAATATGGGACTCAATGGGGCAGTTGATGCGTTTTGGTGGCACTTCTCTGTGTCCTGCGCCCAAACTATAACTCTGACAGCTTTACCAGAGGATTGTGAGTGAGAAGACAAATTTTCCTCCGTTTCTATGTATAAATTATTTCTGTAGAGTGGAATTTGCGGCCTGGAGCGCAGTTTTCAAATGTATTTTTTGACAATTCCTTCTCTCCCTCTACACTCTGCTTGATGACATCACCGCTCTAGAGTCTGAACATTCCGCGCAATACACACACATGGGAAAATCGCCCTCCCCATTAGTTTGGAAAAATGGAAATGTTTTCGCACTTCGTGCGAAAACTATACGTGCAATCGCTTTGAAATTTCACAGGACTAGAGTTAAATTCAGGCCCTACAACTTTCTAATCGGTTCGGAATTTTACGAGCAACGGTTTGCGAATGGTGAGGCCCCAAAGTTGGCGCAATGCGTTCCGGATGGGCCAAAAAGTGCACGTTTGTGCACGTTGTGCGAAAACGTGCGCTCCGATCGCTAATAAAAGTCATTCCACACGATTCCCGATTAGGGCACAACTTTTGACGTTTTTACTTTTCGCGATTTCTCAAAGCTGCGAGACTAGTTACGCGCCAAAGTTTTTACGGAAGAATAATCTATAATAAATAAATAAATAATAAACATGAGCAATAATAAGAGATGCCTCGTGCTTCGCACGAGGCACTCATCCTCACTGCTTGCAGTGAAGATGAGTGCCTCGCTGCTCAGCCGTGGCACTAACTAGAAAATTTCTAAAGAAATTTTGATTGTGTGCTTGCCTCTGGACCGTGACTCTCGTGGCTTATCAAAAGGGGCAGGGATTAAACAGGGACTTTCTGCTGAGTGCACTGACACCTCGTACAAGTCTCTAGGACAAACGGTTCACTAGTTAGTAAAAGGGGGCGTGGCTAATAAAAAGGGGCGGGGTTATCAATCACCAGTTAAACAGGGACTCTATGCCGAGTAATCTGACACCTTATACAAGTTTCTAGGACAAACGGTTAATTGGTTATGAAAGGGGGCGTGGCTAATCAAAAAGGGCGGGAATTTATGAAATATTGTTATGTATAAGTGGTCAGTGATGAACCATCATTATGCTTGACAAGTTTGAGGAAGATTGGACAATGTATGGTCAAGTTATAAGGTCTCATGTTTTATGAAGTCTGTTTACTTAGAGTAAACTGACAGTTATCAGTTAGAATGTCTGTGTTGGAGGAGGGAGGGGGGAGGGGGGAGGCTTTGGTAGCTAAGCAACCACGTGGCCAGGTGGAGTCGACCAATAAGAGCAGAGCAATCAACTGAAATTAACTGCTGTTGGAGAGAGTTCCGCAGACAGAGGTGGACAAACTGAAAATTCTGGCCTCGAACAGAAAGCATTTTTGGCAAAACCATAATACCTATCATTGATCCGACTTCACTTTGAGCGTCCTGAGTTCTTCCTCAACGTCTACATATATTTTTTTTTAAGAAAGATGAAAAAATAGCTTTGTTAGAGCGATTTTAAAAAACTGTAAAAAAAATTTTGGGGAGAAATCTTCCTGCATTTTTAATATGGGAGCCAATGAGGCAGTTGATGTGTTTTGTTTGTGCATCTGTGCGTCCTGCGCCAAAACTATACTAACTCTGACAGCTTTACCAGAGGATTGTGAGTGAGAAGACTAATTTTCCTACATTTCTATGTATAAATTATTTCTGTAGAGTGAAATTTGCAGTCTGGAGCGCAGTTTTCAAATTTATTTTTTGACCATTCGTTCTCTCCCTCTACACTCTGTTTGATGACATCACCGCTCTAGACTCTCCATAGGGTTACATTGGGGGGATTTTTTGACGTGTTTTTGCCCAATAATTTGAAAACCGTTTGTCGAAATCCTTATAAAAGTCATAGCACACTTGTCATGGGCGAGCCGGTCGATTTGATACCTTTTTTGTGTATGTGCGGCCAAAACTGTGGGAGGAGTAGTCGACCGAAAAAACACCACGGAAGAAACGGAAGAATAAAAACTAGAACATTTCTAAAGAAATTTTGATTGTGTGCTTGCCTCTGGACTGTGACTCTCGTGGCTTATCAAAAGGGGCACGGATTAAACAGGGACTTTCTGCTGAGTACACTGACATCTCATACAAGTCTCTAGGACAAACGGTTCACTAGTTAGTAAAAGGGGGCGTGGCTAATCAAAAAGGGCGGGAATTTATTAATTATTGTTGCGTAGAACTGATAAGTGATGAACCATCATCATGCATGACAAGTTTGAGGCAGATTGGACAATGTATGGTCAAGTTATAAGGTCTCATGTTTTATGAAGAAAACGCCATGTTTGTTCACTTAGAGTAAACTGACAGTTATCAGTTAGAATGTCTGTGTTGGAGTAGGAGGGGGGGGGGCTCTGGTAGCTAAGCAACCAGGTGCCCGAGGAGTCGACCAATAAGAGCAGAGCAATCAACTGAAATTAACTGACAGTTCCGCCACCGGGGCAGACAGAGGTGGACAAACTGAAAATTCTGGCCTCGAACAGAAAGCATTTTTGGCAAAACCATAATACCTATCATTGATCTGACTTCACTTTGAGCGTCCTGAGTTCTTCCTCAACGTCTACATATATTTTTTTTTAAGAAAAATGAAAAAATAGCTTTGTTAGAGCGATTTAAAAAAACACTTACATCTACTTTTTTATGAAATTTTCCTGCGTTTTTAATATGGGAGCCAATGAGGCAGTTGGTGCGTTTTGTTTGTGCATCTGTGCGTCCTGCGCCAAAACTATAACTCTGACAGCTTTACCAGAGGATTGTGAGTGAGAGGACAAATTTTCCTACGTTTCTATGTATAAATTATTTCTGTAGAGTGAAATTTGCGGCCTGGAGCGCAGTTTTCAAATTTATTTTTTGACAATTCGTTCTCTCCCTCTCCACTCTGTTTGATTACATCACCACTCTAGAGTCTCCATAGGGTTACATTGGGGGGATTTTTTGACGTGTTTTTGCCCAATAATTTGAAAACCGTTTGTCGAAACCCTTATAAAAGTCATAGCACACTTGTCATGGGCGAGCCGGTCGATTTGATACCTTTTTTGTATATGTGTGACCAAAACTCTGGGAGGAGTAGTCGACCGAAAAAACACCACGGAAGAAACGGAAGAATAACTAGAAAATTTCTAAAGAAATTTTGATTGTGTGCTTGCCTCTGCACCGTGACTCCCATTGCTTAAATCACCAGTAAAACAGGGGCTCTGTCCTGAGTTCACAGACACCTCATCCAAGTCTGTAGGCCAAACGGTTCAAAAGTTAGTAAAAGGGGGCGTGGCTACTCAAGGGGGCGTGGCTTCAATCAGCAGTTGAACAGGGACTCTGTCCTGAGTTCACAGACACCTCATACAAGTCTCTAGGACAAACGGTTCATTGGTTATGAAAGGGGGCGTGGCTAATCAAAAGGGCGGGACTTTATGAAATATTGTTATGTAGAAATGGTCAGTGATGAACCATCATCATGCATAACAAGTTTGAGGCAGATTGGACAATGTATGGTCAAGTTATAAGGTCTCAAAAATGCCATGTCTGTGACAGTTAGAGTTAACTGTTTTCAGTTAAAATGTCTGTGTTGGAGGAGGGGGGGGGGGGGGGCTGGGGGAGGCTTTGGTAGCTAAGCAACCCGATGGCCAGGTGGGGTCGACCAATCAGAGCAGAGCAATCAACGGAATGTTCCGGAAGAGTGGCCAGAGGTGGAAAAACTGAAATTTCTGGCCTCGGACAGAAAGCATTTTTGACAAAACCATAATACCATCATTGATCCGACTGCACTTTGAGCGTCCTGAGTTCTTCCTGAACGTCTACATATATTTTTTTTAAAGAAAGATGAAAAAATAGCTTTGTTAGAGCGATTTTAAAAAACTGTAAAAAAAAATTTGGGGAGAAATCTTCCTGCATTTTTAATATGGGAGCCAATGAGGCAGTTGATGTGTTTTGTTTGTGCATCTGTACGTCCTGCGCCCAAACTATAACTCTGACAGCTTTACCAGAGGATTGTGAGTGAGAGGACAAATTTTCCTACGTTTCTATGTATAAATTATTTCTGTAGAGTGAAATTTGCGGCCTGGAGCGCAGTTTTCAAATTTATTTTTTGACAATTCGTTCTCTCCCTCTACACTCTGTTTGATGACATCACCACTCTAGACTCTCCATAGGGTTACATTGGGGGGATTTTTTGACGTGTTTTTGCCCAATAATTTGAAAACCGTTTGTCGGAACCCTTATAAAAGTCATAGCACACTTGTCATGGGCGAGCCGGTCGATTTGATACCTTTTTTGTGTATGTGCGAGCAAAACTCTGGGAGGAGTAGTCGACCGAAAAAACACCACGGAAGAAACGGAAGAATAATAATAAGACATAAGCCCGGTGAATAGTAGTTAGTGTGCTTTTGCAAGCAAGCACACAAAACTAGAAAATTCCTAAAGAAATTTTGATTGTGTGCTTGCCTCTGGACCGTGACTCTCGTGGCTTATCAAAAGGGGCACGGATTAAACAGGGACTTTCTGCTGAGTGCACTGACACCTCATACAAGTCTCTAGGACAAACGGTTCACTAGTTAGTAAAATGGGCGTGGCTTATCAAAAGGGGCGGGGTTATCAATCACCAGTTAAACAGGGACTCTATGCTGAGTAATGTGACATCTTATACAAGTTTCTAGGACAAACGGTTCATTAGTTAGTAAAAGGGGGCGTGGCTAATAAAAAGGGCGGGAATTTATGAATTATTGTTATGTAGAACTGAAAAGTGATGAACCATCATCATGCATGACAAGTTTGAGGCAGATTGGACAATGTATGGTCAAGTTATAAGGTCTCGTGTTTTATGAAGAAAGCCATGTCTGTTTACTTAGAGTAAACTGACAGTTATCAGTTAGAATGTCTGTGTTGGAGGAGGGGGGGGCTTTGGTAGCTAAGCAACCACGTGGCCAGGTGGAGTCGACCAATCAGAGCAGAGCAATCAACTGAAACTAACTGTCACTGACAATGCTTTGCTAAAGTGAGCAGCCAGAGGTGGACAAACTGAAAATTCTGGCCTCGAACAGAAAGCATTTTCGGCAAAACCATAATACCTATCATTGATCCGACTTTACTTTGAGCGTCCTGAGTTCTTCCTGAACATCTCCATATGTTTTTTTTTAAGAAAAATGAAAAAATAGCTTTGTTAGAGCGATTTTAAAAAACTGTTAAATTTTTTTTTTGAGAAATCTTACTTCATTTTTAATATGGGAGCCGATGCGGCAGTTGGTGCATTTTGTTTGAGCATCTGTGCGTCCTGCGCCCAAACTATAACTCTGACAGCTTTACCAGAGGATTGTGAGTGAGAGGACAAATTTTCCTACGTTTCTATGTATAAATTATTTCTGTAGAGTGAAATTTGCGGCCTGGAGCGCAGTTTTCAAATTTATTTTTTGACAATTCTTTCTCTCCCTCTACACTCTGTTTGATGACTTCCCCACTCTAGACTCTCCATAGGGTTACATTGGGGGGATTTTTTGACGTGTTTTTGCCCAATAATTTGAAAACCGTATGTCGAAACCCTTATAAAAGTCATAGCACACCTGTCATGGGCGAGCCGGTCGATTTGATACCTTTTTTGTGTATGTGCGAGCAAAACTCTGGGAGGAGTAGTCGACCGAAAAAAACACGGAAGAAACGGAAGAATAAAAATAAGAATAGACCCGGTGAATAGTAGTTAGTGTGCTTTTGCAAGCAAGCACACAAAACTAGAAAATTCCTAAAGAAATTTTGATTGTGTGCTTGCCTCTGGACCGTGACTCTCGTGGCTTATCAAAAGGGGCACGGATTAAACAGGGACTTTCTGCTGAGTACACTCACACCTCATACAAGTCTCTAGGACAAACGGTTCACTAGTTAGTAAAATGGGCGTGGCTTATCAAAAGGGGCGGGGTTATCAATCACCAGTTAAACGGACTCTATGCTGAGTAATCTGACATCTTATACAAGTTTCTAGGACAAACGGTTCATTAGTTAGTAAAAGGGGGCGTGGCTAATAAAAAGGGCGGGAATTTATGAATTATTGTTATGTAGAACTGAAAAGTGATGAACCATCATCATGCATGACAAGTTTGAGGCAGATTGGACAATGTATGGTCAAGTTATAAGGTCTCGTGTTTTATGAAGAAAGCCATGTCTGTTTACTTAGAGTAAACTGACAGTTATCAGTTAGAATGTCTGTGTTGGAGGAGGGGGGGGGCTTTGTTAGCTAAGCAACCACGTGGCCAGGTGGAGTCGACCAATCAGAGCAGAGCAATCAACTGAAATTAACTGACGATGGAGACAGTTCCATCAAAGTGAGCAGACAGAGGTCGACAAACTTGAAATTCTGGCCTCGAACAGAAAGCATTTTCGGCAAAACCATAATACCTATCATTGATCCGACTTCACTTTGAGCGTCCTGAGTTCTTCCTGAACATCTCCATATGTTTTTTTTAAGAAAAATGAAAAAATAGCTTTGTTAGAGCGATTTTAAAAAACTGTTAAATTTTTTTTTTGAGAAATCTTCCTTCATTTTTAATATGGGAGCCGATGCGGCAGTTGGTGCATTTTGTTTGAGCATCTGTGCGTCCTGCGCCCAAACTATAACTCTGACAGCTTTACCAGAGGATTGTGAGTGAGAGGACAAATTTTCCTACGTTTCTATGTATAAATTATTTCTGTAGAGTGAAATTTGCGGCCTGGAGCGCAGTTTTCAAATTTATTTTTTGACAATTCTTTCTCTCCCTCTACACTCTGTTTGATGACTTCCCCACTCTAGACTCTCCATAGGGTTACATTGGGGGGATTTTTTGACGTGTTTTTTCCCAATAATTTGAAAACCGTTTGTCGAAACCCTTATAAAAGTCATAGCACACTTGTCATGGGCGAGCCGGTCGATTTGATACCTTTTTTGTGTAAGTGCGACCAAAACTCTGGGAGGAGTAGTCGACCGAAAAATGACACGGAAGAAACGGAAGAATAACTAGAAAATTTCTAAAGAAATTTTGATTGTGTGCTTGCCTCTGGACCGTCTCTCTCGTGGCTTATCAAAAGGGGCGGGGATTAAACAGGGACTTTCTGCTGAGTACACTGACACCTCATACAAGTCTCTAGGACAAACGGTTCACTAGTTAGTAAAAGGGGCGTGGCTTATCAAAAGGGGCGGGGTTATCAATCACCAGTTAAACAGGGACTCTATGCTGAGTAATCTGACACCTTATACAAGTTTGTAGGACAAACGGTTCATTAGTTAGTAAAAGGGGGTGTGGCTAATAAAAAGGGCGGGAATTTATGAATTATTGTTATGTAGAACTGAAAAGTGATGAACCATCATCATGCATGACAAGTTTGAGGCAGATTGGACAATGTATGGTCAAGTTATAAGGTCTCGTGTTTTATGAAGTCTGTTCACTTAGAGTAAACTGACAGTTATCAGTTAGAATGTCTGTGTTGGAGGGGGGGAGGGGGCTTTGGTAGCTAAGCAACCACGTGGCGGTGGAGTCGACCAATAAGAGCAGAGCAATCAACTGAAATTAACGGCTGTTGGAGACAGTTCCGCAGACAGAGGTGGACAAACTGAAAATTCTGGCCTCGAACAGAAAGCATTTTTGGCAAAACCATAATACCTATCATTGATCCGACTTCACTTTGAGCGTCCTGAGTTCTTCCTGAACATCTACATATGTTTTTTTTTAAGAAAGATGAAAAAATAGCTTTGTTAGAGCGATTTAAAAAAAACTGTTACATTTTTTTTGGGGAGAAATCTTCCTGCATTTTTAACATGGGAACCAATGAGGCAGTTGGTGCGTTTTGTTTGTGCATCTGTGCGTCCTGCGCCAAAACTATAACTCTGACAGCTTTACCAGAGGATTGTGAGTGAGAGGACAAATTTTCCTACGTTTCTATGTATAAATTATTTCTGTAGAGTGAAATTTGCGACCTGGAGCGCAGTTTTCAAATTTATTTTTTGACAATTCGTTCTCTCCCTCTACACTCTGTTTGATTACATCACCACTCTAGACTCTCCATAGGGTTACATTGGGGGGATTTTTTGACGTGTTTTTTCCCAATAATTTGAAAACCGTTTGTCGAAACCCTTATAAAAGTCATAGCACACTTGTCATGGGCGAGCCGGTCGATTTGATACCTTTTTTGTGTATGTGTGACCAAAACTCTGGGAGGAGTAGTCGACCGAAAAAACACCACGGAAGAAACGGAAGATTAAAAACTAGAAAATTTCTAAAGAAATTTTGATTGTGTGCTTGCCTCTGGACCATCATTCTCGTGACTCAAATCAACAGTCAAACTGGGACTCTGTCCTGAGTTCACAGACACCTCATACAAGTCTGTAGGACAAACGGTTCACAAGTTAGTAAAAGGGGGCGTGGTCACTCAAAGGGGGCGTGGCTTGAATCAGCAGTTAAACAGGGACTCTGTCCTGAGTTCACAGACACCTCATACAAGTATCTAGGAGAAACGGTTCATTAGTTATGAAAGGGGGCGTGGCTAATCAAAAAGGGCGGGAATTTATGAAACATTGTTATGTATAAGTGGTCAGTGATGAACCATCATTATGCTTGGCAAGATTGAGGAAGGTTGGACAATGTATGGTCAAGTTATTAGGTCTGTTTACTTAGAGTAAACTAACAGTTATCAGTTAGAATGTCTGTGTTGGAGGGGGGAGGGGGGAGGCTTTGGTAGCTAAGCAACCACGTGGCCAGGTGGAGTCGACCAATAAGAGCAGAGCAATCAACTGAAATTAACTGCTGTTGGAGAAAGTTCCGCAGACAGAGGTGGACAAACTGAAAATTCTGGCCTTGAACAGAAAGCATTTTTGGCAAAACCATAATACCTATCATTGATCCGACTTCACTTTGAGCGTCCTGAGTTCTTCCTCAACGTCTACATATATTTTTTTTAAAGAAAAATGAAAAAATAGCTTTGTTAGAGCGAATTAAAAAAACTCTTACATCTCCTTTTTTGAGATATCATCCTGCGTTTTTAATATGGGAGCCAATGAGGCTGTTTTTGGGTTTTGGTGGTGCATCTCTGCATCTCACGCCTAAACTATAACTCTGACAGCTTTACCAGAGGATTGTGAGTGAGAGGACAAATTTTCCTACGTTTCTATGTATAAATTATTTCTGTAGAGTGAAATTTGCGGCCTGGAGCGCAGTTTTCAAATTTATTTTTGGACAATTCGTTCTCTCCCTCTACACTCTGTTTGGTGACATCACCACTCTGGGCTCTCCATAGGGTTACATTGGGGGGATTTTTTGACGTGTTTTTGCCCAATAATTTGAAAACCGTTTGTCGAAACCCTTATAAAAGTCATAGCACCCTTGTCATGGGTGAGCCGGTCGATTTGATACCTTTTTTGTGTATGTGTGGCCAAAACTCTGGGAGGAGTAGTCGACCGAAAAATGACACGGAAGAAACGGAAGAAGAACTAGAAAATTCCTAAAGAAATTTTGATTGTGTGCTTGCCTCTGGACCGTGACTCTCGTGGCTTATCAAAAGGGGCACGGATTAAACAGGGACTTTCTGCTGAGTGCACTGACACCTCGTACAAGTCTCTAGGACAAACGGTTCACTAGTTAGTAAAATGGGCGTGGCTTATCAAAAGGGGCGGGGTTATCAATCACCAGTTAAACAGGGACTCTATGCTGAGTAATCTGACATCTTATACAAGTTTCTAGGAGAAACGGTTCATTAGTTAGTAAAAGGGGGCGTGGCTAATAAAAAGGGCGGGAATTTATGAATTATTGTTATGTAGAACTGAAAAGTGATGAACCATCATCATGCATGACAAGTTTGAGGCAGATTGGACAATGTATGGTCAAGTTATAAGGTCTCGTGTTTTATGAAGAAAGCTATGTCTGTTTACTTAGAGTAAACTGACAGTTATCAGTTAGAATGTCTGTGTTGGAGGAGGGGAGGGGGGAGGGGGGAGGCTTTGGTAGCTAAGCAACCACGTGGCCAGGTGGAGTCGACCAATCAGAGCAGAGCAATCAACTGAAATTAACTGACGATGGAGACAGTTCCATCAAAGTGAGCAGACAGAGGTGGACAAACTTGAAATTCTGGCCTCGAACAGAAAGCATTTTCGGCAAAACCATAATAGCTATCATTGATCCGACTTCACTTTGAGCGTCCTGAGTTCTTCCTGAACATCTCCATATGTTTTTTTTTAAGAAAAATGAAAAAATAGCTTTGTTAGAGCGATTTTAAAAAACTGTTAAATTTTTTTTTTGAGAAATCTTCCTTCATTTTTAATATGGGAGCCGATGCGGCAGTTGGTGCATTTTGTTTGAGCATCTGTGCGTCCTGCGCCCAAACTATAACTCTGACAGCTTTACCAGAGGATTGTGAGTGAGAGGACAAATTTTCCTACGTTTCTATGTATAAATTATTTCTGTAGAGTGAAATTTGCGGCCTGGAGCGCAGTTTTCAAATTTATTTTTTGACAATTCTTTCTCTCCCTCTACACTCTGTTTGATGACTTCCCCACTCTAGACTCTCCATAGGGTTACATTGGGGGGATTTTTTGACGTGTTTTTGCCCAATAATTTGAAAACCGTATGTCGAAACCCTTAGAAAAGTCATAGCACACTTGTCATGGGCGAGCCGGTCGGTTTGATACCTTTTTTGTGTATGTGCGGCAAAAACTCTGGGAGGAGTAGTCGACCGAAAAATGACACGGAAGAAACGGAAGATTAAAAATAACTAGAAAATTTCTAAAGAAATTTTGATTGTGTGCTTGCCTCTGGACCGTCATTCTCGTGGCTTAAATCAACAGTCAAACTGGGACTCTGTCCTGAGTTCACAGACACCTCATACAAGTCTGTAGGACAAACGGTTCACAAGTTAGTAAAAGGGGGCGTGGTCACTCAAAGGGGGCGTGGCTTGAATCAGCAGTTAAACAGGGACTCTGTCCTGAGTTCACAGACACCTCATACAAGTATCTAGGAGAAACGGTTCATTAGTTATGAAAGGGGCGTGGCTAATCAAAAAGGGCGGGAATTTATGAAACATTGTTATGTATAAGTGGTCAGTGATGAACCATCATCATGCTTGGCAAGATTGAGGAAGATTGGACAATGTATGGTCAAGTTATAAGGTCTGTTTACTTAGAGTAAACTGACAGTTATCAGTTAGAATGTCTGTGTTGGAGGAGGGAGGGGGGGGGGGCTTTGGTAGCTAAGCAACCACGTGGCCAGGTGGAGTCGACCAATAAGAGCAGAGCAATCAACTGAAATTAACTGCTGTTGGAGAGATTCCACAGACAGAGGTGGACAAACTGAAAATTCTGGCCTCGAACAGAAAGCATTTTTGGCAAAACCATAATACCTATCATTGATCTGACTTCACTTTGAGCGTCCTGAGTTCTTCGTCAACGTCTACATCTTTTTTTTTTTAAGAAAAATGAAAAAATAGCTTTGTTAGAGCGAATTCAAAAAACTCTTACATCTCCTTTTTTGAGATATCATCCTGCGTTTTTAATATGGGAGCCAATGAGGCTGTTTTTGGGTTTTGGTGGTGCATCTCTGCATCTCACGCCTAAACTATAACTCTGACAGCTTTACCAGAGGATTGTGAGTGAGAGGACAAATTTTCCTATGTTTCTATGTATAAATTATTTCTGTAGAGTGAAATTTGCGGCCTGGAGCACAGTTTTCAAATTAATTTTTTGACAATTCCTTCTCTCCCTCTACACTCTGTTTGATGACATCACCGCTCTAGACTCTCCATAGGGTTACATTGGGGGGATTTTTTGACGTGTTTTTGCCCAATAATTTGAAAACCGTTTGTCGAAACCCTTATAAAAGTCATAGCACACCTGTCATGGGCGAGCCGGTCGATTTGATACCTTTTTTGTGTATGTGCGAGCAAAACTCTGGGAGGAGTAGTCGACCGAAAAAAACACGGAAGAAACGGAAGAATAAAAATAAGAATAGACCCGGTGAATAGTAGTTAGTGTGCTTTTGCAAGCAAGCACACAAAATAATAAAAATAGTTACGGTGAATAGTAGTTAGTGTGCTTTTGCAAGCAAGCACACAAAATAAGCCCGGTGAATAATAGTTAGTGTGCTTTTGCAAGCACACAAAATAAGAACTAGAAACAAAATTCCAGGGAAATTTTGGAGTGCCACGGGACTACTGCCGGATGATTCTCGTGGTTTAAATCAGCAGTTAAACAGGGACTCTGTCCTGAGTTCACAGACACCTCATACAAGTCTGTAGGACAAACGGTTCAATAGTTAGTAAAAAGGGGCTTGGCTACTCAAAGGGGGCGTGGCTTCAATCACCAGTCAAACAAGGACTCTGTCCTGAGTCCACAGACACCTCATACAAGTCTGTAGGACAAACGGTTCACTAGTTAGTAAAAAGGGGCGTGGCTACTCAAAGGGGGCGTGGCTTCAATCACCAGTCAAACAGGGACTCTGTCCTGAGTCCACAGACACCTCATACAAGTCTGTAGGACAAACGGTTCACTAGTTAGTAAAAAGGGGCGTGGCTACTCAAAGGGGGCGTGGCTTCAATCACCAGTCAAACAGGGACTCTGTCCTGAGTTCACAGACACCTCATACAAGTCTGTAGGACAAACGGTTCACTAGTTAGTAAAAGGGGCGTGGCTTATCGAAAGGGGCGGGGTTGTCAATCAACAGTTAGACAGGGACGCCATGCTGAGTAATCTGACACCTCACACAAATTTCTAGGACAAACGGTTCATTAGTTAAGAAAGGGGGCGTGGCTAATCAAAAAGGGCGGGAATTTATGAAATATTGTTATGTAGACAATCAGTGATGAGCCATCATCATGTATGACAAGTTTGAGGCAGATTGGACAATGTATGGTCAAGTTAAAAGAGTTAACTGTTTTCAGTTAAAATGTCTGTGTTGGAGGAGGGGAGAGGGAGGGGGGGGGGGGCTTTGGTAGCTAAGCAACCACGTGGCCAGGTGGAGTCGACCAATCAGAGCAGAGCAATCAACAGAAACTAACTGTCACTGACAATGCTTTGCTAAAGTGAGCAGCCAGAGGTGGCCAAACTGAAAATTCTGGCCTCGAACAGAAAGCATTTTTGGCAAAACCATAACACCTATCACTAATCTGACTTCACTTTGAGCGTCCTGAGTTCTTCCTGAACGTCTACATATATTTTTTTTTAAGAAAAATGAAAAAATAGCTTTGTTAGAGCGATTTAAAAAAACTCTTACATCTGATTTTTTCAAAAATCCTCACGTGTTTTTAATATGGGACTCAATGGGGCAGTTGATGCGTTTTGGTGGCACTTCTCTGTGTCCTGCGCCCAAACTATAACTCTGACAGCTTTACCAGAGGATTGTGAGTGAGAAGACAAATTTTCCTCCGTTTCTATGTATAAATTATTTCTGTAGAGTGGAATTTGCGGCCTGGAGCGCAGTTTTCAAATGTATTTTTTGACAATTCCTTCTCTCCCTCTCCACTCTGCTTGATGACATCACCGCTCTAGAGTCTGAACATTCCGCGCAATACACACACATGGGAAAATCTCCCTCCCCATTAGTTTGGAAAAAATGAAATGTTTTCGCACTTCGTGCGAAAACTATACGTGCAATCACTTTGAAATTTCACAGGACTAGAGTTAAATTCAGGCCCTACAACTTTCTAAATCGGTTCGGAATTTTACGAGCAACGGTTTGCAAATGGTGAGGCCCCAAAGTTGGCGCAATGCGTTCCGGATGGGCCGAAAAGTGCACGTTTGTGCACGTTGTGCGAAAACGTGCGCGCCGATCGCTAATAAAAGTCATTCCACACGATTCCCGATTAGGGCGCAACTTTTGACGTTTTTACTTTTCGCGATTTCTCAAAGCTGTGGGACTAGTTACGCGCCAAAGTTTTTACGGAAGAATAATCTATAAATAAAGAATAATAATAACTAGAAACAAAATTCCAGGGAAATTTTGGAGTGCCACGGGACTACTGCCGGATGATTCTCGTGGTTTAAATCAGCAGTTAAACAGGGACTCTGTCCTGAGTTCACAAACACCTCATATAAGTCTGTAGGACAAACGGTTCACTAGTTAGTAAAAAGGGGCGTGGCTACTAAAAGGGGCGTGGCTACTCAAAAGGGGCAGGGTAATAAACCACCAGTTAAACAGGGACTCTGTCCTGAGTACACAGACACCTCATACAAGTCTGTAGGACAAACGGTTCACTAGTTAGTAAAAAGGGGCGTGGCTAATAAAAGGGGCGTGGCTACCCAAAAGGGGCGGGGTAATCAACCACCAGTTAAACAGGGACTCTGTCCTGAGTACACAGATACCTCATACAAGTCTGTAGGACAAACGGTTCACTAGTTAGTAAAAAGGGGCGTGGCTACTAAAAGGGGCGTGGCTACTCAAAAGGGGCAGGGTAATAAACCACCAGTTAAACAGGGACTCTGTCCTGAGTACACAGACACCTCATACAAGTCTGTAGGACAAACGGTTCAGTAGTTAGTAAAAAGGGGCGTGGCTATTAAAAAGGGCGTGGCTACCCAAAAGGGGCGGGGTAATCAACCACCAGTTAAACAGGGAGTCTGTCCTGAGTACATAGACACCTCATACAAGTCTGTAGGACAAACGGTTCACTAGTTAGTAAAAAGGGGCGTGGCTACTCAAAGAGGGCGTGGCTCCAATCACCAGTCAAACAGGTACTCTGTCCTGAGTTCACAGACACCTCATAGGGGTCTCTACGACAAACGGTTCATTAGTTAGTAAAAGGGGGCGTGGCTAGTCAAAAGGGGCGGGGTTATCAATCACCAGTTAAACAGGGACTCTATGCTGAGTAATCTGACACCTTATACAAGTCTGTAGGACAAACGGTTCATTAGTTAAGAAAGGGGGCGTGGCTAATCAAAAGGGGCGGGAATTTATGAAATATTGTTATGTAGACAATCAGTGATGAGCCATCATCATGTATTACAAGTTTGAGGCAGATTGGACAATGTATGGTCAAGTTAAAAGAGTTAACTGTTTTCAGTTAAAATGTCTGTGTTGGAGGAGGGGAGAGGGAGGGGGGGGGGGGCTTTGGTAGCTAAGCAACCACGTGGCCAGGTGGAGTCGACCAATCAGAGCAGAGCAATCAACAGAAACTAACTGTCACTGACAATGCTTTGCTAAAGTGAGCAGCCAGAGGTGGACAAACTGAAAATTCTGGCCTCGAACAGAAAGCATTTTCGGCAAAACCATAATACCTATCACTGATCCGACTTCACTTTGAGCGTCCTGAGTTCTTCCTGAACGTCTACATATATTTTTTTTTAAGAAAAATGAAAAAATAGCTTTGTTAGAGCGATCTAAAAAAACGGTAAAATCTGATTATTTCAAAAATCCTCGTGTGTTTTTAATATGGGACTCAATGGGGCAGTTGTTGCGTTTTGGTGGCACTTCTCTGTGTCCTGCGCCCAAACTAAAACTCTGACAGCTTTACCAGAGGATTGTGAGTGAGACCACAAATTTTCCTACGTTTCTATGTACAAATTATTTCTGTAGAGTGAAATTTGCGGCCTGGAGCGCAGTTTTCAAATTTATTTTTTGACAATTCCTTCTCTCCCTCTACACTCTGCTTGATGACATCACCAGTCTAGATTCTGAACATTCCGCGCAATACACACACATGGGAAAATCGCCGTCCCCATTAGTTTGGAAAAATGGAAATGTTTTCGCACTTCGTGCGAAAACTATACGTGCAATCGCTCTGAAATTTCAGAGGACTAGAGTTAAATTCAGGCCCTACAACTTTCTAAATCGGTTCGGAATTTTACGGGCAACGGTTTGCGAATGGTGAGCCCCCAAAGTTTGCGCAATGCGTTCCGGATGGGCCAAAAAGTGCACGTTTGTGCACGTTGTGCGAAAACGTGCGCGCCGATCGCTAATAAAAGTCATTCCACACGATTCCCAATGAGGGCGCAACTTTTGACGTTTTTACTTTTCGCGATTTCTCAAAGCTGTGAGACTAGTTACGCGCCAAAGTTTTTACGGAAGAATAATCTATAATAAAGAATAACTAGAAACAAAATTCCAGGGAAATTTTGGAGTGCCACGGGACTACTGCCGGATGATTCTCGTGGTTTAAATCAGCAGTTAAACAGGGACTCTGTCCTGAGTTCACAGTCACCTCATATAAGTCTGTAGGACAAACGGTTCACTAGTTAGTAAAAAGGGGCGTGGCAACTCAAAGGGGGCGTGGCTTCAATCACCAGTCAAACAGGGACTCTGTCCTGAGTCCACAGACACCTCATACAAGTCTGTAGGACAAACGGTTCACTAGTTAGTAAAAAGGGGCGTGGCTACTCAAAGGGGGCGTGGCTTCAATCACCAGTCAAACAGGGACTCTGTCCTGAGTCCACAGACACCTCATACAAGTCTGTAGGACAAACGGTTCACTAGTTCGTAAAAAGGGGCGTGGCTACTCAAAGGGGGCGTGGCTTCAATCACCAGTCAAACAGGGACTCTGTCCTGAGTCCACAGACACCTCATACAAGTCTGTAGGACAAACGGTTCACTAGTTCGTAAAAAGGGGCGTGGCTACTCAAAGGGGGCGTTGCTTCAATCACCAGTCAAACAGGGACTCTGTCCTGAGTCCACAGACACCTCATACAAGTCTGTAGGACAAACGGTTCACTAGTTAGTAAAAGGGGCGTGGCTTATCAAAAGGGGCAGGGTTATCAATCAACAGACAGGGACGCCATGCTGAGTAATCTGACACCTCATACAAATTTCTAGGACAAACGGTTCATTAGTTAAGAAAGGGGGCGTGGCTAATCAAAAAGGGCGGGAATTTATGAAATATTGTTATGTAGACAATCAGTGATGAGCCATCATCATGTATGACAAGTTTGAGGCAGATTGGACAATGTATGGTCAAGTTAAAAGAGTTAACTGTTTTCAGTTAAAATGTCTGTGTTGGAGGAGGGGAGAGGGAGGGGGGGGGGGGGCTTTGGTAGCTAAGCAACCACGTGGCCAGATGGAGTCGACCAATCAGAGCAGAGCAATCAACAGAAACTAACTGTCACTGACAATGCTTTGCTAAAGTGAGCAGCCAGAGGTGGACTAACTGAAAATTCTGGCCTCGAACAGAAAGCATTTTTGGCAAAACCATAACACCTATCACTAATCTGACTTCACTTTGAGCGTCCTGAGTTCTTCCTGAACGTCTACATGTATTTTTTTTTAAGAAAAATGAAAAAATAGCTTTGTTAGAGCGATTTAAAAAAACTCTTACATCTGATTTTTTCAAAAATCCTCACGTGTTTTTAATATGGGACTCAATGGGGCAGTTGATGCGTTTTGGTGGCACTTCTCTGTGTCCTGCGCCCAAACTAAAACTCTGACAGCTTTACCAGAGGATTGTGAGTGAGAAGACAAATTTTCCTCCGTTTCTATGTATAAATTATTTCTGTAGAGTGGAATTTGCGGCCTGGAGCGCAGTTTTCAAATTTATTTTTTGACAATTCCTTCTCTCCCTCTCCACTCTGCTTGATGACATCACCGCTCTAGAGTCTGAACATTCCGCGCAATACACACACATGGGAAAATCGCCCTCCCCATTAGTTTGGAAAAATGGAAATGTTTTCGCACTTCGTGCGAAAACTATACGTGCAATCGCTTTGAAATTTCACAGGACTAGAGTTAAATTCAGGCCCTACAACTTTCTAAATCGGTTCGGAATTTTACGAGCAACGGTTTGCGAATGGTGAGGCCCCAAAGTTGGCGCAATGCGTTCCGGATGGGCCGAAAAGTGCACGTTTGTGCACGTTGTGCGAAAACGTGCGCGCCGATCGCTAATAAAAGTCATTCCACACGATTCCCAATTAGGGCGCAACTTTTGACGTTTTTACTTTTCGCGATTTCTCAAAGCTGCGAGACTAGTTACGCGCCAAAGTTTTTACGGAAGAATAATCTATATATAATAATAATAATAAACATGAGCAATAATAAGAGATGCCTCGTGCCTCGCACGAGGCACTCATCCTCACTGCTTGCAGTGAAGATGAGTGCCTCGCTGCTCAGCCGTGGCACTAACTAGAAACAAAATTCCAGGGAAATTTTGGAGTGCCACGGGACTACTGCCGGATGATTCTCGTGGCTTCAATCACCAGTTAAACAGGGACTCTGTCCTGAGTTCACAGACACCTCATACAAGTCTGTAGAACAAACGGTTCACTAGTTAGTAAAAAGGGGCGTGGCTACTCAAAGGGGGCGTGGCTTCAATCACCAGTTAAACAGGGACTCTGTCCTGAGTTCACAGACACCTCATACAAGTCTGTAGGACAAACGGGTCACTAGTTAGTAAAAAGGGGCGTGGCTACTCAAAGGGGGCGTGGCTTCAATCACCAGTTAAACAGGGACTCTGTCCTGAGTTCACAGACACCTCATACAAATCTGTAGGACAAACGGTTCATTAGTTAAGAAAGGGGGCGTGGCTAATCAAAAGGGGCGGGAATTTATGAAATATTGTTATGTAGACAATCAGTGATGAGCCATCATCATGTATGACAAGTTTGAGGCAGATTGGACAATGTATGGTCAAGTTAAAAGAGTTAACTGTTTTCAGTTAAAATGTCTGTGTTGGAGGAGGGGAGAGGGAGGGGGGGGGAGCTTTGGTAGCTAAGCAACCACGTGGCCAGGTGGAGTGGACCAATCAGAGCAGAGCAATCAACAGAAACTAACTGTCACTGACAATGCTTTGCTAAAGTGAGCAGCCAGAGGTGGACAAACTGAAAATTCTGGCCTCGAACAGAAAGCATTTTCGGCAAAACCATAATACCTATCACTGATCCGACTTCACTTTGAGCGTCCTGAGTTCTTCCTGAACGTCTACATATATTTTTTTTTAAGAAAAATGAAAAAATAGCTTTGTTAGAGCGATCTAAAAAAACGGTAAAATCTGATTATTTCAAAAATCCTCGTGTGTTTTTAATATGGGACTCAATGGGGCAGTTGTTGCGTTTTGGTGGCACTTCTCTGTGTCCTGCGCCCAAACTAAAACTCTGACAGCTTTACCAGAGGATTGTGAGTGAGACCACAAATTTTCCTACGTTTCTATGTACAAATTATTTCTGTAGAGTGAAATTTGCGGCTTGGAGCGCAGTTTTCAAATTTATTTTTTGACAATTCCTTCTCTCCCTCTACACTCTGCTTGATGACATCACCAGTCTAGATTCTGAACATTCCGCGCAATACACACACATGGGAAAATCGCCGTCCCCATTAGTTTGGAAAAATGGAAATGTTTTCGCACTTCGTGCGAAAACTATACGTGCAATCGCTCTGAAATTTCAGAGGACTAGAGTTAAATTCAGGCCCTACAACTTTCTAAATCGGTTCGGAATTTTACGGGCAACGGTTTGCGAATGGTGAGCCCTCAAAGTTTGCGCAATGCGTTCCGGATGGGCCAAAAAGTGCACGTTTGTGCACGTTGTGCGAAAACGTGCGCGCCGATCGCTAATAAAAGTCATTCCACACAATTCCCAATGAGGGCGCAACTTTTGACGTTTTTACTTTTCGCGATTTCTCAAAGCTGTGAGACTAGTTACGCGCCAAAGTTTTTACGGAAGAATAATCTATAATAAAGAATAACTAGAAACAAAATTCCAGGGAAATTTTGGAGTGCCACGGGACTACTGCCGGGTGATTCTCGTGGATTAAATCAGCAGTTAAACCGGGACTCTGTCCTGAGTTCACAGACACCTCATACAAGTCTGTAGGACAAACGGTTCACTAGTTAGTAAAAAGGGGCGTGGCTACTCAAAGGGGGCGTGGCTTCAATCACCAGTCAAACAGGGAGTCTGTCCTGAGTACATAGACACCTCATACAAGTCTGTAGGACAAACGGTTCACTAGTTAGTAAAAAGGGGCGTGGCTACTCAAAGAGGGCGTGGCTTCAATCGCCAGTCAAACAGGTACTCTGTCCTGAGTTCACAGACACCTCATACAGGTCTCTAGGACAAACGGTTCATTAGTTAGTAAAAGGGGGCGTGGCTAGTCAAAAGGGGCGGGGTTATCAATCACCAGTTAAACAGGGACTCTATGCTGAGTAATCTGACACCTTATACAAGTTTCTAGGACAAACGGTTCATTAGTTATGAAAGGGGGCGTGGCTAATCAAAAAGGGCGGGAATTTATGAAATATTGTTATGTAGACAATCAGTGATGAGCCATCATCATGTATGACAAGTTTGAGGCAGATTGGACAATGTATGGTCAAGTTAAAAGAGTTAACTGTTTTCAGTTAAAATGTCTGTGTTGGAGGAGGGGAGAGGGAGGGGGGGGGGGGGGGAGCTTTGGTAGCTAAGCAACCACGTGGCCAGGTGGAGTCGACCAATCAGAGCAGAGCAATCAACAGAAACTAACTGTCACTGACAATGCTTTGCTAAAGTGAGCAGCCAGAGGTGGACAAACTGAAAATTCTGGCCTCGAACAGAAAGCATTTTTGGCAAAACCATAACACCTATCACTAATCTGACTTCACTTTGAGCGTCCTGAGTTCTTCCTGAACGTCTACATATATTTTTTTTTTAAGAAAAATGAAAAAATAGCTTTGTTAGAGCGATTTAAAAAACCTCTTACATCTGATTTTTTCAAAAATCCTCACGTGTTTTTAATATGGGACTCAATGGGGCAGTTGATGTGTTTTGGTGGCACTTCTCTGTGTCCTGCGCCCAAACTATAACTCTGACAGGTTTACAAGAGGATTGTGAGTGAGACCACAAATTTTCCTCCGTTTCTATGTATAAATTATTTCTGTAGAGTGAAATTTGCGGCCTGGAGTGCAGTTTTCAAATTTATTTTGTGACAACTCCTTCTCTGCCTCTACACTCTGCTTGATGACATCACCAGTCTAGATTCTGAACATTCCGCGCAATACACACACATGGGAAAATCGCCCTCCCCATTAGTTTGGAAAAATGGAAATGTTTTCGCACTTCGTGCGAAAACTATACGTGCAATCGCTCTGAAATTTCACAGGACTAGAGTTAAATTCAGGCCCTACAACTTTCTAGATCGGTTCGGAATTTTACGAGCAACGGTTTGCGAATGGTGAGGCCCCAAAGTTTGCGCAATGCGTTCCGGATGGGCCGAAAAGTGCACGTTTGTGCACGTTGTGCGAAAACGTGCACGCCGATCGCTAATAAAAGTCATTCCACACGATTCCCGATTAGGGCGCAACTTTTGACGTTTTTACTTTTTGCGATTTCTCAAAGCTGTGGGACTAGTTACGCGCCAAAGTTTTTACGGAAGAATAATCTATATATAATAATAATAATAAACATGAGCAATAATAAGAGATGCCTCGTGCTTCGCACGAGGCACTCATCCTCACTGCTTGCAGTGAAGATGAGTGCCTCGCTGCTCAGCCGTGGCACTAACTAGAAACAAAATTCCAGGGAAATTTTGGAGTGCCACGGGACTACTGCCGGATGATTCTTGTTGCTTAAATCAGCAGTTAAACAGGGACTCTGTCCTGAGTTCACAAACACCTCATACAAGTCTGTAGGACAAACGGTTCACTAGTAAGTAAAAAGGGGCGTGGCTACTAAAAGGGGCGTGGCTACTCAAAAGGGGCAGGGTAATAAACCACCAGTTAAACAGGGACTCTGTCCTGAGTACACAGATACCTCATACAAGTCTGTAGGACAAACGGTTCACTAGTTAGTAAAAAGGGGCGTGGCTACTAAAAGGGGCGTGGCTACTCAAAAGGGGCAGGGTAATAAACCACCAGTTAAACAGGGACTCTGTCCTGAGTACACAGACACCTCATACAAGTCTGTAGGACAAACGGTTTCGTAGTTATTAAAAAGGGGCGTGGCTATTAAAAGGGGCGTGGCTACCCAAAAGGGGCGGGTTAATCAACCACCAGTTAAACAGGGAGTCTGTCCTGAGTACATAGACACCTCATACAAGTCTGTAGGACAAACGGTTCACTAGTTAGTAAAAAGGGGCGTGGCTACTCAAAGAGGGCGTGGCTTCAATCACCAGTCAAACAGGTACTCTGTCCTGAGTTCACAGACACCTCATACAAGTCTCTAGGACAAACGGTTCATTAGTTAGTAAAAGGGGGCGTGGCTAGTCAAAAAGGGCGGGAATTTATGAAATATTGTTATGTAGACAATCAGTGATGAGCCATCATCATGTATGACAAGTTTGAGGCAGATTGGACAATGTATGGTCAAGTTAAAAGAGTTAACTGTTTTCAGTTAAAATGTCTGTGTTGGAGGAGGGGAGAGGGAGGGGGGGGGGGGGCTTTGGTAGCTAAGCAACCACGTGGCCAGGTGGAGTCGACCAATAAGAGCAGAGCAATCAACAGAAACTAACTGTCACTGACAATGCTTTGCTAAAGTGAGCAGCCAGAGGTGGACAAACTGAAAATTCTGGCCTCGAACAGAAAGCATTTTTGGCAAAACCATAACACCTATCACTAATCTGACTTCACTTTGAGCGTCCTGAGTTCTTCCTGAACGTCTACATATATTTTTTTTTAAGAAAAATGAAAAAATAGCTTTGTTAGAGCGATTTAAAAAAACTCTTACATCTGATTTTTTCAAAAATCCTCACGTGTTTTTAATATGAGACTCAATGGGGCAGTTGATGCGTTTTGGTGGCACTTCTCTGTGTCCTGCGCCCAAACTATAACTCTGACAGGTTTACAAGAGGATTGTGAGTGAGAAGACAAATTTTCCTCCGTTTCTATGTATAAATTATTTCTGTAGAGTGGAATTTGCGGCCTGGAGCGCAGTTTTCAAATGTATTTTTTGACAGTTCCTTCTCTCCCTCTCCACTCTGCTTGATGACATCACCAGTCTAGATTCTGAACATTCCGCGCAATACACACACATGGGAAAATCGCCCTCCCCATTAGTTTGGAAAAATGGAAATGTTTTCGCACTTCGTGCGAAAACTATACGTGCAATCGCTTTGAAATTTCACAGGACTAGAGTTAAATTCAGGCCCTACAACTTTCTAAATCGGTTCGGAATTTTACGAGCAACGGTTTGCGAATGGTGAGGCCCCAAAGTTTGCGCAATGCGTTCCGGATGGGCCGAAAAGTGCACGTTTGTGCACGTTGTGCGAAAACGTGCGCGCCGATCGCTAATAAAAGTCATTCCACACGATTCCCGATTAGGGCGCAACTTTTGACGTTTTTACTTTTCGCGATTTCTCAAAGCTGCGAGACTAGTTACGCGCCAAAGTTTTTACGGAAGAATAATCTATAACTAGAAACAAAATTCCAGGGAAATTTTGGAGTGCCACGGGACTATTGCCGGATGATTCTCGTGGCTTAAATCAGCAGTTAAACAGGGACTGTGTCCTGAGTTTACAGACACCTCATACAAGTCTGTAGGACAAACGGTTCACTAGTTAGTAAAAGGGGGCGTGGCTACTAAAAGGGGCGTGGCTACTCAAAAGGGGCGGGGAAATAAACCACCAGTTAAACAGGGATTCTGTCCTGAGTTCACATACACCTCATACAAGTCTGTAGGACAAACAGTTCACAAGTTAGTAAAAGGGGGCGTGGCTACTCAATGGGGGCGTGGCTTCAATCAGCAATTAATCAGGGACTCTGTCCTGAGTTCACAGACACCTCATACAAGTCTGTAGGACAAACGGTTCATTAGTTAGTAAAAGGGGGCGTGGCTAATCAAAAGGGGCGGGAATTTATGAAATATTGTTATGTAGCCAATCAGTGATGAGCTATCATCATGTATGACAAGTTTGAGGCAGATTGGACAATGTATGGTCAAGTTAAAAGAGTTAACTGTTTTCAGTTAAAATGTCTGTGTTGGAGGAGGGGGGGGGGGGCTTTGGTAGCTTAGCAACCACGTGGCCAGGTGGAGTCGACCAATCAGAGCAGAGCAATCAACAGAAACTAACTGTCACTGACAATGCTTTGCTAAAGTGAGCAGCCAGAGTTGGACAAACTGAAAATTCTGGCCTCGAACAGAAAGCATTTTTGGCAAAACCATAATACCTATCACTTATCCGACTTCACTTTGAGCGTCCTGAGTTCTTCCTGAACATCTACATATATTTTTTTTTAAGAAAAATGAAAAAATAGCTTTGTTAGAGCGATCTAAAAAAACTGTTAAATCAGATTTTTTTTTAATTCCTCGTGTGTTTTTAATATGGGACTCAATGGGGCAGTTGATGCGTTTTGGTGGCACTTCTCTGTGTCCTGCGCCCAAACTATAACTCTGACAGCTTTACCAGAGGATTGTGAGGGAGAAGACAAATTTTCCTCCGTTTCTATGTATAAATTATTTCTATAGAGTGAAATTTGCGGCCTGGAGCGCAGTTTTCAAATTTATTTTTTGACAATTCCTTCTCTCCCTCTCCACTCTGCTTGATGACATCACCAGTCTAGACTCTGAACATTCCGCGCAATACACACACATGGGAAAATCGCCCTCCCCATTAGTTTGGAAAAATGGAAATGTTTTCGCACTTCGTGCGAAAACTATACGTGTAATCGCTTTGAAATTTCACAGGACTAGAGTTAAATTCAGGCCCTACAACTTTCTAAATCGGTTCGGAATTTTACGAGCAACGGTTTGCGAATGGTGAGGCCCCAAAGTTGGCGCAATGCGTTCCGGATGGGCCAAAAAGTGCACGTTTGTGCACGTTGTGCGAAAACGTGCGCTCCGATCGCTAATAAAAGTCATTCCACACGATTCCCGATTAGGGCGCAACTTTTGACGTTTTTACTTTTCGCGATTTCTCAAAGCTGCGAGACTAGTTACGCGCCAAAGTTTTTACGGAAGAATAATCTATAATAATAATAATAACTAGAAAATTTCTAAAGAAATTTTGATTGTGTGCTTGCCTCTGGACCGTGACTCTCGTGGCTTATCAAAAGGGGCACGGATTAAACAGGGACTTTCTGCTGAGTGCACTGACACCTCGTACAAGTTTCTAGGACAAACGGTTCACTAGTTAGTAAAAGGGGGCGTGGCTAATAAAAAGGGGCGGGGTTATCAATCACCAGTTAAACAGGGACTCTATGCCGAGTAATCTGACACCTTATACAAGTTTCTAGGACAAACGGTTAATTGGTTATGAAAGGGGGCGTGGCTAATCAAAAAGGGCGGGAATTTATGAAATATTGTTATGTATAAGTGGTCAGTGATGAACCATCATCATGCTTGACAAGTTTGAGGAAGATTGGACAATGTATGGTCAAGTTATAAGGTCTCATGTTTTATGAAGAACAACATGTCTGTTTACTTAGAGTAAACTGACAGTTATCAGTTAGAATGTCTGTGTTGGAGGAGGGGGGAGGGGGGAGGCTTTGGTAGCTAAGCAACCACGTGGCCAGGTGGAGTCGACCAATAAGAGCAGAGCAATCAACTGAAATTAACTGCTGTTGGAGAGAGTTCCGCAGACAGAGGTGGACAAACTGAAAATTCTGGCCTCGAACAGAAAGCATTTTTGGCAAAACCATAATACCTATCATTGATCCGACTTCACTTTGAGCGTCCTGAGTTCTTCATCAATGTCTACATATATTTTTTTTTAAGAAAAATGAAAAAATAGCTTTGTTAGAGCGAATTTAAAAAACTCTTACATCTCCTTTTTTGAGATATCATCCTGCGTTTTTAATATGGGAGCCAATGAGGCTGTTTTGGGGTTTTGGTGGTGCATCTCTGCATCTCACGCCTAAACTATAACTCTGACAGCTTTACCAGAGGATTGTGAGTGAGAGGACAAATTTTCCTACGTTTCTATGTATAAATTATTTCTTTAGAGTGAAATTTGCGGCCTGGAGCGCAGTTTTCAAATTTATTTTTGGACAATTCGTTCTCTCCCTCTACACTCTGTTTGATGACATCCCCACTCTAGACTCTCCATAGGGTTACATTGGGGGGATTTTTTGACGTGTTTTTTCCCAATAATTTGAAAACCGTTTGTCGAAACCCTTATAAAAGTCATAGCACACTTGTCATGGGCGAGCCGGTCGATTTGATACCTTTTTTGTGTATGTGTGACCAAAACTCTGGGAGGAGTAGTCGACCGAAAAATGACACGGAAGAAACGGAAGAATAATAAGCCCGAGGAATAACAATTAGTGTGCTTTTGCAAGCAAGCACACAAAATAAACATGAGCAATAATAAGAGATGCCTCGTGCTTCGCACGAGGCACTCATCCTCACTGCTTGCAGTGAAGATGAGTGCCTCGCTGCTCAGCCGTGGCACTAATAAACATGAGCAATAATAAGAGATGCCTCGTGCTTCGCACGAGGCACTCATCCTCACTGCTTGCAGTGAAGATGAGTGCCTCGCTGCTCAGCCGTGGCACTAATAAACATGAGCAATAATAAGAGATGCCTCGTGCTTCGCACGAGGCACTCATCCTCACTGCTTGCAGTGAAGATGAGTGCCTCGCTGCTCAGCCGTGGCACTAAAGAGACATAAGCCCACGGAATAACAATTAGTGTGCTTTTGCAAGCAAGCACACAAAACTAGAAAATTCCTAAAGAAATTTTGATTGTGTGCTTGCCTCTGGACCGTGACTCTCGTGGCTTATCAAAAGGGGCACGGATTAAACAGGGACTTTCTGCTGAGTACACTCACACCTCATACAAGTCTCTAGGACAAACGGTTCACTAGTTAGTAAAATGGGCGTGGCTTATCAAAAGGGGCGGGGTTATCAATCACCAGTTAAACAGGGACTCTATGCTGAGTAATCTGACATCTTATACAAGTTTCTAGGACAAACGGTTCATTAGTTAGTAAAAGGGGGCGTGGCTAATAAAAAGGGCGGGAATTTATGAATTATTGTTATGTAGAACTGAAAAGTGATGAACCATCATCATGCATGACAAGTTTGAGGCAGATTGGACAATGTATGGTCAAGTTATAAGGTCTCGTGTTTTATGAAGAAAGCCATGTCTGTTTACTTAGAGTAAACTGACAGTTATCAGTTAGAATGTCTGTGTTGGAGGAGGGGGGGGGCTTTGGTAGCTAAGCAACCACGTGGCCAGGTGGAGTCGACCAATCAGAGCAGAGCAATCAACTGAAATTAACTGACGATGGAGACAGTTCCATCAAAGTGAGCAGACAGAGGTCGACAAACTTGAAATTCTGGCCTCGAACAGAAAGCATTTTCGGCAAAACCATAATACCTATCATTGATCCGACTTCACTTTGAGCGTCCTGAGTTCTTCCTGAACATCTACATATGTTTTTTTTTAAGAAAGATGAAAAAATAGCTTTGTTAGAGCGATTTTAAAAAACTGTAAAAAAAATTTTGGGGAGAAATCTTCCTGCATTTTTAATATGGGAGCCAATGAGGCAGTTGATGTGTTTTGTTTGTGCATCTGTGCGTCCTGCGCCAAAACTATAACTCTGACAGCTTTACCAGAGGATTGTGAGTGAGAAGACTAATTTTCCTACATTTCTATGTATAAATTATTTCTGTAGAGTGAAATTTGCAGTCTGGAGCGCAGTTTTCAAATTTATTTTTTGACAATTCGTTCTCTCCCTCTACACTCTGTTTGATGACATCACCGCTCTAGACTCTCCATAGGGTTACATTGGGGGGATTTTTTGACGTGTTTTTGCCCAATAATTTGAAAACCGTTTGTCGAAATCCTTATAAAAGTCATAGCACACTTGTCATGGGCGAGCCGGTCGATTTGATACCTTTTTTGTGTATGTGCGACCAAAACTGTGGGAGGAGTAGTCGACCGAAAAATGACACGGAAGAAACGGAAGAATAAAAACTAGAAACAAAATTCCAGGGAAATTTTGGAGTGCCACGGGACTACTGCCGGAAGATTCTCGTGGTTTAAATCAGCAGTTAAACAGGGACTCTGTCCTGAGTCCACAGACACCTCATACAAGTCTGTAGGACAAACGGTTCACTAGTTAGTTAAAAAGGGGCGTGGCTACTCAAAGGGGGCGTGGCTTCAATCACCAGTCAAACAGGGACTCTGTCCTGAGTTCACAGACACCTCATACAAGTCTGTAGGACAAACGGTTCACTAGTTAGTAAAAGGGGCGTGGCTTACCAAAAGGGGCGGGGTTATCAATCACCAGTTAAACAGGGACGCCATGCTGAGTAATCTGACACCTCATACAAATTTCTAGGACAAACGGTTCATTAGTTAAGAAAGGGGGCGTGGCTAATCAAAAAGGGCGGGAATTTATGAAATATTGTTATGTAGACAATCAGTGATGAGCCATCATCATGTATGACAAGTTTGAGGCAGATTGGACAATGTATGGTCAAGTTAAAAGAGTTAACTGTTTTCAGTTAAAATGTCTGTGTTGGAGGAGGGGAGAGGGAGGGGGGGGGGGGGGCTTTGGTAGCTAAGCAACCACGTGGCCAGGTGGAGTCGACCAATCAGAGCAGAGCAATCAACAGAAACTAACTGTCACTGACAATGCTTTGCTAAAGTGAGCAGCCAGAGGTGGACCAACTGAAAATTCTGGCCTCGAACAGAAAGCATTTTCGGCAAAACCATAATACCTATCACTGATATGACTTCACTTTGAGCGTCCTGAGTTCTTCCTGAACATCTACATATATTTTTTTTTAAGAAAAATGAAAAAATAGCTTTGTTAGAGCGATCTAAAAAAACGGTAAAATCTGATTATTTCAAAAATCCTCGTGTGTTTTTAATATGGGACTCAATGGGGCTGTTGTTGCGTTTTGGTGGCACTTCTCTGTGTCCTGCGCCCAAACTAAAACTCTGACAGCTTTACCAGAGGATTGTGAGTGAGAAAACAAATTTTCCTACGTTTCTATGTATAAATTATTTCTGTAGGGTGGATTTTGCGGCCTGGAGCGCAGTTTTCAAATTTATTTTCTGACAATTCCTTCTCTCCCTCTACACTCTGCTTGATGACATCACCGCTCTGGACTCTGAACATTCCGTGCAATACACACACATGGGAAAATCGCCATCCCCATTAGTTTGGAAAAATGGAAATGTTTTCGCACTTCGTGCGAAAACTATATGTGCAATCGCTCTGAAATTTCACAGGACTAGAGTTAAATTCAGGCCCTACAACTTTCTAAATCGGTTCGGAATTTTACGAGCAACGGTTTGTGAATGGTGAGGCCCCAAAGTTTGCGCAATGCGTTCCGGATGGGCCAAAAAGTGCACGTTTGTGCACGCTGTGCGAAAACGTGCGCGCCGATCGCTAATAAAAGTCATTCCACACGATTCCCCATTAGGGCGCAACTTTTGACGTTTTTACTTTTCGCGATTTCTCAAAGCTGCGAGACTAGTTACGCGCCAAAGTTTTTACGGAAGAATAATCTATAATAATAATAACTAGAAAATTCCTAAAGAAATTTTGATTGTGTGCTTGCCTCTGGACCATCATTCTCGTGGCTCAAATCAACAGTCAAACAGGGACTCTGTCCTGAGTTCACAGATACCTCATACAAGTCTGTAGGACAAACGGTTCACAAGTTAGTAAAAGGGGGCGTGGTCACTCAAAGGGGGCGTGGCTTGAATCAGCAGTTAAACAGGGACTCTGTCCTGAGTTCACAGACACCTCATACAAGTCTCTAGGACAAACGGTTCATTAGTTATGAAAGGGGGCGTGGCTAATCAAAAGGGGCGGGGTTATCAATCACCAGTTAAACAGGGACTTCATGCCGAGTAATCTGACACCTTATACAAGTTTCTAGGACAAACGGTTCATTAGTTATGAAAGGGGGCGTGGCTAATCAAAAAGGGCGGGAATTTATGAAACATTGTTATGTATAAGTGGTCAGTGATGAACCATCATCATGCATGACAAGTTTGAGGCAGATTGGACAATGTATGGTCAAGTTATAAGGTCTCGTGTTTTATGAAGAAAGCCATGTCTGTTTACTTAGAGTAAACTGACAGTTATCAGTTAGAATGTCTGTGTTGGAGGAGGGGGGGGGGGCTTTGGTAGCTAAGCAACCACGTGGCCAGGTGGAGTCGACCAATCAGAGCAGAGCAATCAACTGAAATTAACTGACGATGGAGACAGTTCCATCAAAGTGAGCAGACAGAGGTGGACAAACTTGAAATTCTGGCCTCGAACAGAAAGCATTTTCGGCAAAACCATAATACCTATCATTGATCCGACTTTACTTTGAGCGTCCTGAGTTCTTCCTGAAGATCTCCATATGTTTTTTTTTAAGAAAAATGAAAAAATAGCTTTGTTAGAGCGATTTAAAAAAACTGTTAATTTTTTTTTTTGAGAAATCTTCCTTCATTTTTAATATGGGAGCCGATGCGGCAGTTGGTGCATTTTGTTTGAGCATCTGTGCGTCCTGCTTCCAAACTATAACTCTGACAGCTTTACCAGAGGATTGTGAGTGAGAGGACAAATTTTCCTACGTTTCTATGTATAAATTATTTCTGTAGAGTGAAATTTGCGGCCTGCAGCGCAGTTTTCAAATTTATTTTTTGACAATTCTTTCTCTCCCTCTACACTCTGTTTGATGACTTCTCCACTCTAGACTCTCCATAGGGTTACATTGGGGGGATTTTTTGACATGTTTTTTCCCAATAATTTGAAAACCGTTTGTCGAAACCCTTATAAAAGTCATAGCACACTTGTCATGGGCGAGCCGGTCGATTTGATACCTTTTTTGTGTATGTGCGACCAAAACTCTGGGAGGAGTAGTCGACCGAAAAATGACACGGAAGAAACGGAAGAATAATAATAAAAAGAAGTAGAAATAAGCCCGGTGAATAGTAGTTAGTGTGCTTTTGCAAGCAAGCACACAAAATAAACATGAGCAATAATAAGAGATGCCTCGTGCTTTGCACGAGGCACTCATCCTCACTGCTTGCAGTGAAGATGAGTGCCTCGCTGCTCAGCCGTGGCACTAATAATAATAATAATAATAATAATAATAAACATGAGCAATAATAAGAGATGCCTCGTGCTTCGCACGAGGCACTCATCCTCACTGCTTGCAGTGAAGATGAGTGCCTCGCTGCTCAGCCGTGGCACTAATAAACATGAGCAATAATAAGAGATGCCTCGTGCTTCGCACGAGGCACTCATCCTCACTGCTTGCAGTGAAGATGAGTGCCTCGCTGCTCAGCCGTGGCACTAATAACTAGAAACAAAATTCCAGGGAAATTTTGGAGTGCCACGGGACTACTGCCGGATGATTCTTGTTGCTTAAATCAGCAGTTAAACAGGGACTCTGTCCTGAGTTCACAAACACCTCATACAAGTCTGTAGGACAAACGGTTCACTAGTTAGTAAAAAGGGGCGTGGCTACTAAAAGGGGCGTGGCTACTCAAAAGGGGCAGGGTAATAAACCACCAGTTAAACAGGGACTCTGTCCTGAGTACACAGATACCTCATACAAGTCTGTAGGACAAACGGTTCACTAGTTAGTAAAAAGGGGCGTGGCTACTAAAAGGGGCGTGGCTACTCAAAAGGGGCAGGGTAATAAACCACCAGTTAAACAGGGACTCTGTCCTGAGTACACAGACACCTCATACAAGTCTGTAGGACAAACGGTTCAGTAGTTATTAAAAAGGGGCGTGGCTATTAAAAGGGGCGTGGCTACCCAAAAGGGGCGGGGTAATCAACCACCAGTTAAACAGGGAGTCTGTCCTGAGTACATAGACACCTCATACAAGTCTGTAGGACAAACGGTTCACTAGTTAGTAAAAAGGGGCGTGGCTACTCAAAGAGGGCGTGGCTTCAATCACCAGTCAAACAGGTACTCTGTCCTGAGTTCACAGACACCTCATACAAGTCTCTAGGACAAACGGTTCATTAGTTAGTAAAAGGGGGCGTGGCTAGTCAAAAAGGGCGGGAATTTATGAAATATTGTTATGTAGACAATCAGTGATGAGCCATCATCATGTATGACAAGTTTGAGGCAGATTGGACAATGTATGGTCAAGTTAAAAGAGTTAACTGTTTTCAGTTAAAATGTCTGTGTTGGAGGAGGGGATAGGGAGGGGGGGAGAGCTTTGGTAGCTAAGCAACCACGTGGCCAGGTGGAGTCGACCAATCAGAGCAGAGCAATCAACAGAAACTAACTGTCACTGACAATGCTTTGCTAAAGTGAACAGCCAGAGGTGGACAAACTGAAAATTCTGGCCTCGAACAGAAAGCATTTTCGGCAAAACCATAATACCTATCACTTATCCGACTTCACTTTGAGCGTCCTGAGTTCTTCCTGAGCGTCTACATATATTTTTTTTTAAGAAAAATGAAAAAATAGCTTAGTTAGAGCGATCTAAAAAAAACGGTAAAATCTGATTATTTCAAAAATCCTCGTGTGTTTTTAATATGAGACACAATGGGGCAGTTGGTGCGTTTTGGTGGCACTTCTCTGTGTCCTGCGCCCAAACTAAAACTCTGACAGCTTTACCAGAGGATTGTGAGTGAGACCACAAATTTTCCTACGTTTCTATGTACAAATTATTACTGTAGAGTGAAATTTGCGGCCTGGAGCGCAGTTTTCAAATGTATTTTTTGACAATTCCTTCTCTCCCTCTACACTCTGCTTGATGACATCACCATTCTGGACTCTGAACATTCCGCGCAATACACACACATGGGAAAATCGCCATCCCCATTAGTTTGGAAAAATGGAAATGTTTTCGCACTTCGTGCGAAAACTATACGTGCAATCACTTTGAAATTTCACAGGACTAGAGTTAAATTCAGGCCCTACAACTTTCTAAATCGGTTCGGAATTTTACGATCAACGGTTTGCGAATGGTGAGGCCCCAAATTTTGCGCAATGCGTTCCGGATGGGCCGAAAAGTGCACGTTTGTGCACGTTGTGCGAAAACGTGCACGCCGATCGCTAATAAAAGTCATTCCACACGATTCCCGATTAGGGCGCAACTTTTGACGTTTTTACTTTTCGCGATTTCTCAAAGCTGTGGGACTAGTTACGCGCCAAAGTTTTTACGGAAGAATAATCTATAAAGAATAATAAACATGAGCAATAATAAGAGATGCCTCGTGCTTCGCACGAGGCACTCATCCTCACTGCTTGCAGTGAAGATGAGTGCCTCGTTGCTCAGCCGTGGCACTAATATTAAACATGAGCAATAATAAGAGATGCCTCGTGCTTCGCACGAGGCACTCATCCTCACTGCTTGCAGTGAAGATGAGTGCCTCGCTGCTCAGCCGTGGCACTAACTAGAAACAAAATTCCAGGGAAATTTTGGAGTGCCACGGGACTACTGCCGGATGATTCTCGTGGTTTAAATCAGCAGTTAAACAGGGACCCTGTCTTGAGTTCACAGACACCTCATACAAGTCTGTAGGACAAACGGTTCACTAGTTAGTAAAAGGGGCGTGGCTACTCAAAGGCGGCGTGGCTTCAATCACCAGTCAAACAGGGACTCTGTCCTGAGTCCACAGACACCTCATACAAGGTTTTAGGACAAACAGTTCACTAGTTAGTAAAAAGGGGCGTGGCTACTCAAAGGGGGTGTGGCTTCAATCACCAGTAAAACAGGGGCTCTGTCCTGAGTTAGCAGACACCTCATACAAGTTTCTAGGACAAACGGTTCATTAGTTAGTAAAAGGGGCGTGGCTAATCAAAAGGGGCGGGGTTGTCAATCAACAGTTAGACAGGGACGCTATGCTGAGTAATCTGACACCTCATACAAGTTTCTAGGACAAACGGTTCATTAGTTAAGAAAGGGGGCGTGGCTAATCAAAAACGGCGGGAATTTATGAAATATTGTTATGTACAACTGGTCAGTGATGAGCCATCATCATGCATGACAAGTTTGAAGCAGATTGGACAATGTACGGTCAAGTTATAAGGTCTCGTGTTTAATGAAAGAACGCCATGTCTGTTCAGTGAGAATGTCTGTGTTGGAGGGGGGGGGGGGGGGGGGGCAGGAGGTTGGGGGAGGCTTTGGTAGCTAAGCAACCACGTGGCCAGGTGGAGTCGACCAATCAGAGCAGAGCAATCAACTGAAATTAACTGAAGGTGGAGACAGTCCTGCCACACTGAGCAGCCAGAGGTGGACAAACTGAAAATTCTGGCCTCGAACAGAAAGCATTTTCGGCAAAACCATAATACCTATCACTGATCCGACTTCACTTTGAGCGTCCTGAGTTCTTCCTGAACGTCTACATATATTTTTTTTTAAGAAAAATGAAAAAAATAGCTTTGTTAGAGCGATCTAAAAAAATGGTAAAATCTGATTATTTCAAAAATCCTCGTGTGTTTTTAATATGGGACTCAATGGGGCAGTTGATGCGTTTTGGTGGCACTTCTCTGTGTCCTGCGCCCAAACTATAACTCTGACAGCTTTACCAGAGGATTGTGAGTGAGACCACAAATTTTCCTACGTTTCTATGTACAAATTATTACTGTAGAGTGAAATTTGCGGCCTTGAGCGCAGTTTTCAAATTTATTTTTTGACAATTCCTTCTCTCCCTCTACACTCTGCTTGATGACATCACCAGTCTAGAGTCTGAACATTCCGCGCAATACACACACGGGAAAATCTCCCTCCCCATTAGTTTGGAAAAATGGAAATGTTTTCGCACTTCGTGCGAAAACTATACGTGCAATCGCTTTGAAATTTCACAGGACTAGAGTTAAATTCAGGCCCTACAACTTTCTAAATCGCTTCGGAATTTTACGAGCAACGGTTTGCAAATGGTGAGGCCCCAAAGTTGGCGCAATGCGTTCCGGATGGGCCAAAAAGTGCACGTTTGTGCATGTTGTGCGAAAACGTACGCGCCGATCGCTAAAAAAAGTCATTCCACACGATTCCCGATTAGGGCGCAACTTTTGACGTTTTTACTTTTCGCGATTTCTCAAAGCTGCGAGACTAGTTACGCGCCAAAGTTTTTACGGAAGAATAATCTATAAATAATAAACATGAGCAATAATAAGAGATGCCTCGAGCTTCGCTCGAGGCACTCATCCTCACTGCTTGCAGTGAGGATGAGTGCCTCGCTGCTCAGCCGTGGCACTAATAAGCCCGGTGAATAGTAGTTAGTGTGCTTTTGCAAGCAAGCACACAAAATAAAAATAGTCCCGGTGAATAGTAGTTAGTGTGCTTTTGCAAGCAAGCACACAAAATAAGCCCACGGAATAACAATTGGTGTGCTTTTGCAAGCAAGCACACAAAATAAAAAGAAGAATAAACTCGGTGAATAGTAGTTAGTGTGCTTTTGCAAGCAAGCACACAAAATAATAAAGAGACATAAGCCCACGGAATAACAATTAGTGTGCTTTTGCAAGCAAGCACACAAAATAAGCCCGGTGAAGAGTAGTTAGTGTGCTTTTGCAAGCACACAAAATAAAAATAGTCCCGGTGAATAGTAGTTAGTGTGCTTTTGCAAGCAAGCAC